>NC_051067.1:24602176-24902176 GCF_004664715.2 Peromyscus leucopus | reverse complement strand
ATTTGTTCGTAGCATCGAGACATGTAACTAACGTGTGCTTTATTTTATAAATCGTTGCCAGAGTTGGAAAAAGTACTATACTAGTGAAGTCTCCAGAGAATGTGGATGATCTGGAATGATAAAATATTGTGAGATGAGATTTAGTTACAGGATGAGTCTTGACTTCAAATATTTGAAAATATATCATATAAAAAAATGCAGGTATACTCCTGACAGGGGTGGCCCATGACTTTAATCTCAGCATTTGGGAGGCAGAGGCAGGCTTGTTTCTATGAGTTCAAGGCCATCCTGGTCTACGGAAGTAGTACCAGGACAGCTAAGACTATTACACAGAAAACCTTGTCTCAATAAAATAAAATAAAAATGTAGGTGTATTTCAAAGAATACACTTGGCGTCCATGGGCAGGTGTTATATTTCTATTAACCACCTAATTTTTTCCTCATTTATTTCTAATTTATTTAGCTATCCAACAGGTTAAGTTGGAGTAAAATAGCTTCTATATACTCTCACCATCCACCCAGCAGTTTGCGTTTATTGATCCTATAGAATCAATTTATTCCTTAGAGAACTATATGATATAGAAGGCTCTGAGTCTATTAGAAGTTGGGAGAATGTTTACTGCTGGTCATGGAACTGATAATGCAAGAGAAGGAAAGGGATGTTAAGATGGTTCTGTGTGTAAAGTGTTTGCTGCAGGAGGATGAAAATTTGAATTAGGATTATCAAAATCCAAACAGGAAGTAGGAGGTGTCAAACATTACTTGGGGGATAGAGATAGGTTGATCCTAGGATCTTGCTGGTTAGTCATTCCATTACAAATGGTAAGCTCCATATATAATTATAGACTCTTTCTCAAAAAATAAAGGGTAAATGACAGAAGAATATACCAGAAGTCCACCTGTGCTCTCCAGCACATGCCCAAGCACATGCATGAGTGGGTTTATCCACACACACACATGCATACACACACACACACACACAATGAAAATATGAATTTGTTTAAAAATAAATAAAGGATAGATACTTCAGTCCTCAGGGTGGGCACTGCTAGAAGGTCCTGAATGGTTCCCTCCACACAGAAACTCAGCCTTTGTGTGACCAAAGTTTGAATTCTTGAATATTTTCCCTTCAAAGATCCTAATGGTGATATATGAACAAGGAAACTTTACTTTCAGTTTTTAGAATTTCTAAGGGGACCGAACAAGACTTCTACCTGTATTAACTTCTGTTCAAAATCAGAATCTAAACACTCAGTTATTAAAGCAGTGAATTCATGGCCAAGGTTCTAGGAGGAGCTGGGGATATGACTAGGGGCAAGACTTTGCTTCATATGTGCAAAGCTGTTGGTTCAATTCTTAAAACTAAAAAGAAAAGATTTTTGGATAGAGCTTCTATAGTTCGAATCTTCACTCATTCATTCCTTTGAATATTCTGCCTGATATTTCAGATGTAATGAGCATGCTTGGAAGCTGAATTCTTGCTTTCCACCCTGAAGTGGCTGATAATAGGTCTATGGTCTGCGTTAGGGGGAGAAGGGACATTCTTTGCTGAGTGAAGTTTCTCCAAAGTTCAACACTGTTAGTAAATGCTGGCATGCTACAGCTGAGGGCATCTCAGTGCATCTCAATGTCCTTTCTGCCACAAGCAGCCCAAGTGACAGCATATAAATCACTGCCTCCCTAGGCTGGTTTTGTTTTGTCATCAGTGAAAATCCAAAAGTAGATGAGATGGCTTTTAATCTCTCTGCAAACAGGATATTTATGATATCTGCAAAAAAAAAATCCAGGATTGTATATGGACAATATTTTCAGGAAAGCCACTCCTTATAAATGGAATGCATTATACGTTATTTGGGGGAAGAAGGAGAAAGCAGTGATAGCTGCTGTTTAAACAAATAGTCTGAATGTCAAGGTGAAAGACAAAGAGTTTATGTTAGGAAGTATGTTTTCACAGGCCCCCCTTTTTTGGACTTGTTTTCAAGAGCCTCTTGAAGACAACACACTGGCAGAAGAGATGGGGAACCTTAATGTTATTAATAAAGTTACTAATACAGTTAGTGTCCTTTCAGAATATGTTGCTGTCAAAGTTAGAATTGAGACTGGACAGCAGTCTGCTCACATTGCCCCCTTTAGCTTCTCCTAGAGAGCTTTCTTCTGCTTGTGTTTTTTCTCACAGGTTTTCCATGCTAGAGAGGGTATTGATAACTACACAAAAGGATTCCCTGGCTCTCATAAATGTAATAGTTTCTTATAACTTCTTACTTTCTGAAATTCAACTTTATTTTTATATCAGTGATCCATCCTAAACCTCTTTGTTTCTTTTACCATGAAACCAAGAATTCTCACAGTAATTTTTTTGGTATCTCTCAAGAATTCCTTGGTATTAGCTGACAGAGACCTCTCTTGTTTCTTGTTGTCTCTCAGTGGAGGAACCCGTGAAAAGGTTTAAACAGCTTCACATACTAGGTTGTGAATGGTTTGGCTTGGGAAGTGTGTGGCAAGCCCCATTCCTGACACAGACACACACAGACACAGACACACACAGACACACACACACACACACACACACACACACACACTTACAGAATTTCACCTTGAATCTTTTTCTGTACTTCCTTTATATTCCTGTTTCCTCTTAACATTTCCATCATGTTTTCTCTTCCAGAATCCCCATTCCTCCCAGGTAGTAAATATAACCTAGATGCATACACCCCAATCACCTGCATGTTGATGTGATGTGTTTGAGTCACCTGGAGTCCTGTGAACATTACCTCACATTGCTATCAACAGCCATTTCTCTAGCTTGACTCTCCTTCACTCACTTGGGGCTCAAAATGCTACTGACTTCATCTGTCTCCACTACTCCAAAAAGAACCAAGTAATAGTTCTGATCCCCACAGGGGTCAATTACCCTTCTTGGGGCTTAGTATTGTATATTTCATCCTCAATAAAAACTGCCATTTTGCATGTGGCTTTTTCAATTGCAGAAGAGGAAAGAGGCAGATTGAGTCAGAGGACAGGCAAACATTTTGAATAGATTTACCCAAATCCAACAGTACACCTGGAAAAACTATGTAGAAAAGACAGACTTGCTGATATTTGAATCTGGGCTTTGTGATTTATAAACTGTTTGCTCTTAAGAAGTTGTGTGGCCACCCAAACTCAGTTTCTCCATGTGTTAAATGTAGATAATAATGACAACTTTATTGGATTACTGTACAAAACAAAGAAAAATAGTTATTATGTTTAAAGTTCTTGGAACTTGAGAGGAAGGGGCACTGAATAAATCAAGCCAATTACTATGACTAATACTACAAGTTAATTCCATACCTATTAATGAGAAATGAACAGTCTCCTGCATGCAATTTAACTGTTATTCACTGAACACCATCTGGGTTCTCTAGTTGAGTATAGGGGTTGAGGGTTTTTGCAAGTGACACGAGCTTTAACTCCTTTAACATTTCCTTCATCCTCAACTCAGCTTACTATATCAAATCCAATATTTCAGTACAATATTTAAAGTGCAACATTGTTTTCTTACTCTCATTCAGATTTTTCTAGATTCCTCCCTTGCCTTTAACACCATAATTCCCATTGTGCACAAGTCAGAATATGTGTGTGCATGTCTGTGTGTGCATATCATATGTGTGTATGTGTATGTACATGTTTCGTGTGTGTGCGTGGGTGGTATATGAGTGTGCATGAGGGATATTTGTGTGTGTATGTGTTTGTGTGGCATATATGTGTATACATAAGCGTGTATGTGTATGCATGTGTGGTGTGTGTGTAAGTGTGTGTGCATGTGTGGTGTATGCATGCGTGTTATGTGTGATATGTGTGCGTGTGGTATGTATGAAGCATGTGTGTGTATGTGAATGTGTATTGTGTGCATGTGCAGTGTTTGTGCATATGTGGTGTGGTGTGTGTGTGTGTATGTGATGTGTGTGTATGTAGATGTGTATTGTGTGCATATGTGTTATGTGTGTATGCGTGGTATGTGTGGCGTGTGTGCATGTGGAGTGTGTGTGGCATGTGTGCGTGTCCTGTGTTCCTTTGGATTGAAGACAGGCCCTACTCACTCTAAGACCCACTATGATATAACTTTATATTCAGGACCTTTCTAATCTATCGTCAAAAGAAAAAGAGAATTCAAGTCCAACTGCAAGATATTTTTCTACTTATCATGATGTTATCCCCGATAACTTCACCATTAACTGAACATGTTCTAGTTGAAAACTCCTATAGCACAGCTAAGCTGCAGAACAGCCAACGTTGTGGTCCTGGTGCTTATGGGGGTCATGGTTGCTACCCAGCATCCCCAGAGAGACATGGACCACATATTGCTAGCCTTGAAAGGGAGCAATCAAAGGCAGAAATTGGAATGATATTTAATATACATCCCCTTTGTACTACTGGAAAATTGATAGGTCCTACATTAGAGATTATGTGTATTGTCAGCTGTGTGACTTGGACACGTTCAAAATCTGGTTGTTTTGTTTGTTTGTTCACAAATTGAGGTTGTTAATGACTTGTGTAACTGAGAGGATACACAAAAGTCATTGTAATGTAACAGGAGGCTTACCTTTAAATATTATAATAGTAATAACATCTTTGCCTTGATTTACTTGTAGGTGCATAGGTGCCTGTCATTAGATTTGAATTCATCCAGGCGATTCCTTATGTCCATTATTCTCACAGTGTCCAATACCTATTGGCAAGACACATATACACCTCTTTACTTGCCATTCTCAGGACTCCTGTGTACTGAGGAGGCTCCAGCTGATGCAGCAATGTCCCAGGTCCTCCTTCTTCAACTCAGAACACATTCTGAGACTTTGAATTGTTGGTAAATGTTGATGGTTCCTAAAACTAAACATTGGAGTTTAAACATTCCTGTTATTTTCTTTTACTTTGCTCATTTCCCATGAAAGGAAACCTACTTCTTTATTTTCTAAGCAGAGCTCCTATATTTTATTACTTACCTTCCATTTACTGGAAAGCTAATGTTTTGGTGTTGGCTAAATAGAACCAGCTACCATTGAGAAATATTGTGGAAGATAAAGGACAGAGCAGGCTGGTACCATAGTTCACAAGGGCAGAAAATTCAGTTCTTGATTTCTGAAACAGAAATAAATTTTAAAATCAAGAAACAAAAGAAGAAAGAAACAAAAAACAAAAAAGCCTGTCTTCAGCATTCTGACTGGAATGTTTTATGATAGTGCCTTTGCTTTTTGGAAAGGTGGTAGTCATTAGGCAGATGAGAGAACATGTGCAAATGAGGAGAGAAGAAAAAAATCACAACAATGACAGCCACAAAACCCAAAATACCCCGAACAATCAAGCCCATTTTAAAAAAGCTATTAAGTGTATGTCAGAGTCTAAGATGCCGATTCTTCATGTGAACTGGTTCACTCATTTTTAGAAGAGCAGTGTATCTTTCTCATAAGAAGAATTAGTGCAAAGCGCTCTGCAAACCTCTGGTAGTTTTCACTTGCATGTTTTTCGTCAAAGGACTTGAGTTGATTCAATTAATTATGCCTCCCCACTGAGTTCCATTTTCATCGGAACCCACATGGCAAAGCTGTAAATGATACGTGCAAATAAGGAGTCATCTCTGGGGAGAGCTGCCTTTGAGGACCGTGGCTCTTGCTTTGTGAGATGCTAACAGTGTGTGCAGCTACGTTTCAGGGCTGTGACCTAAGACAAGATGCTTCTGATGTCTTTTGAAGATTATATGAAGATATAGTCTGTTTCTTTTTCATCATTCTGAAGGATGGACTAGACAGTCTACATTTACTCAGGTATTACCAAAACTCAACTACATCTCTTTCAATCTTTTTGCTCTAATATATTTCCAGTGATTATTGCAACTTCTAGATGAAGATGTACAGGTAATTGATGGCTGCTAAGAGAGGGACAATCAGTTCTCCTTTAGGGATGATCTCCCTAGTAGGTTATTGAGTTCTAAGTGGTCAGCCCTAAACACATATACATACTATATACAAGCAACACTGAATGCACTTAGCAGGAATAGAATATATATATATATATATATATATATATATATATATATATATATATAATTAAAGAGGAGGTCAGGAATTTGAGAATGGGGGACATGGGAGGAGTTGGAGGGGGAGAGGTGGAAATGATGTAAATACATTATTCTTCTGAAATTCTCAAAAAATGTAGATTAAAATAATAAAATATAAATAACAAATTTCACAACAAAACTGAGATTAGAGTGAATTTAACGTGGAAATGATTCATTTCTGGGAAAATATATTTTCAAAACTCAGACTTCACATTAGTTCCACAAAGTAAATGGAATAGCAAACCAATAGGCTTTAGATTACTCATGATTTTTTTTTTAATTTTAAATTTTGGGCTTAGGCAACACATCCAATCATGAGAGAGAAGTCATTGATATCTAGTTTGCTTTTGATGCATGCACTTGCAAACTGAAGTATAATCAGATAATAAATGTAGAGAT
The DNA here is from genome assembly GCF_004664715.2 of Peromyscus leucopus. Lineage (NCBI taxonomy): Eukaryota > Metazoa > Chordata > Mammalia > Rodentia > Cricetidae > Peromyscus > Peromyscus leucopus. The sequence goes on along the minus strand of NC_051067.1, from coordinate 24,895,683 downwards.
TACACTGGTATCTGTCTAGGTTATCAGCTTGACAGTGAATGTAAGATTGGAAAATACTTCTATACACAGGCTGTACCATAATGGACCCTTGACAAACTAGGCTCTCCAGTTCCTCATTATCTCTGCATTTTTTGGCCGTAAGTGGATTTACTAATGCCTACCTTAAAGGGTGGTTTTGGGGAATTAAATACATTGTATTACATTGAGAGCTTCATACATAGTCAAATGTAATTGCTATGTTAATTGACTGTACTCCTTAGACCTACAGATGTGCTTCACCTGAAAACTCATTACAATTATCAACTCCACAAAACTATTGAATATGAAATCTGGGAGCTGGTCCCAGAGTCATATTTTAACAAGCCTTCTAGGTGATTCTTATACACATTTAATTCTGAGAGACTGTTACAGGGCACAGTGAACTGTGGAAGTCCCTTCACTGACTCAATTAAACAGGGATTCAGAAGGATTTTAAAATCTCAGTCTACAAGGTGGTTTATAAAAATTTTCAATCTAGGGAAAGAACAATCTTCCTTATAAATACAAAATCTTCAGATGCATAAATAAATATTAATTATTACTAATGATTTAATTATTTTCTGAGACTTATTGGAGGATGAGTCACTAATTCATAATAACAAATAGCTCACTAATTATCTAATTTAATTGTTTTAATAACTTCAAGAGATAGGGATTGTCAGTAGCCATATTTTCACAGGCAACCAGATGATATGGCTAAAGTGGCCTCAAACAGTGATGAAACTGAGCTCCACAACCACATTTCAAACATGTTATGTCTGCACACTTTATGAAATTGAAATGTTCATGGCTATCCTTTTATTTTGAAGGGATTACTGAACAAATATTCACAACCGTATTTATAAACTTATATATCTCTATATATTTACATATCTCTATATGTATGCATGTATGTATCTTGCTTTTACAGAAAAGCTACAAACAATTATTCTGGGTCACAGCTACCTTTCTTGCTTTCCTCTGGAATTTGCCATAATTTATATTATGCACAATTACCAACATGTAGATGTAGATCTCATGAGAGAAGAGGTCATATTTATCTTAGGCATTTTTTGTTGCCCTCTGCTTAGAATAGTGCCAGGCACATGATTTGAACTGTATTATTTTTAACTGGGTGGGTGATCACATCCCTCCTGGTGAAGGTAAACATTTCAGATGCCCAATTCTGTAATGAGAGTATTTTTCTGTTGATCTGAAGAAATTTTGGTGAAGCTTCTACTTAGAAAGCAGATATACTCATTGGAGAATTGTTTTAACATTAATTTGACCAATGCACTCTCACTTCATGGAACCAACATGACACTTCATTCAGACATTAATCATATAGCCATAAAATTTGGAGTTGAAACGGATTTTGGAGCATATCTAATAGCCACTTGTGCACAAGGAGAATTCAGACCCCGAGGTTAAATGACTTTTTTAAAGTTAAATGCTAGTTAGAGGCTAGACTAGGAGCCACACTAAAGGTCAGTGTTGGTTGACTCCCAGTCAACATTTTTCTTATTCCAAACTGTCTTCATGTAAGTGGACTGGCATTGAGTGTAGGCATGTGATACCTGAAAGGCAGGCATACTCTGCCCCACATCAAAACTGTCCTTCATATGACTAAATGCAATTGGAACTTTCCTCTCAACTGGTTTTGCCACTGACAGAACTGTAGTTTTTGTCAAATGAACATCCTGATGCTTCAATTTCCTTATCTATGGGTTTAGGGGACAAATAGGACTATTTAAACATTTTATAAGCACATTCACCATTTGAAATGGTCATCCTATGTCATAGCTTGACTTCTGTTACTGTGATAAAACATGAAGCACAACCAACTTGGGGGTTAAAAGGTTTATTTTACTTATAGTGTACAGTCCGTCATCTGGGAAAACCAAGGCTGGAACTCAAGGCAGGAACCTGGAGGCAGGACTTTAACACTGCTGACTGGCTTGATTTTCATTGCTTTCTCATACAAACTAGGGTCATCTGCTAACGGGTGATACTACCCACAGTGGGCTAGCCACTTCCTCATCAATAATTAATGTAGAAAATATCTCACAGACATGATCACACTCTGATAGATACAGTTCTTCAATTGAGGTTCTCTCTCTTCCCGGGTGACTCTATTTTATGTCATGCTGACAAAACCTAACCAGCATAATTGACTCATTATCTGTTAAACTATAACCTTTCCCTTTTTCTTTATCCACAAGATCTCACATTACTATTACAATATAAAACATAGTATAATTTTAAACGTCCCACGGTCTTTAAAAATTCCATCTGCTTTAAGAGTCTAAAATTACAAAGTGTCTTTGAAAATTCCAAATCATCTATTGTGGGTTCCTAGATAATCACAAATAAGTTACAAGCTTCTTATTCCAGGAGGAAGAATCATAAAGTCATAATCAAATCAAAGCAAAACTAATTTCCAGAATTGTGAATCAAATCTGGTAGCTCAGTGCCTGGGATTCACCCATGGTCTTTGGGCTGCAAAGGATATGGGTAGCTCTGCCTCTGCCCTTGCCATCTGTAGCACACCTAGTTTGTCTCTTAGGCATAAGTTGGGTCTGCTTCACACTTGCTGTTCTTATCTGTAGTAAACCCATGATCTCGCCATTTTCAGTATCCTGGGTTACCGACTGAAATTGAGGCTGCACCTAAATGTACGGCTCCTGGTTTTTCTTCAGTGATTCTAACTCTGCTGCATGGTGCCAAGCTTCAGCTTCTCTTCATGATCTCGTCAATCTTGGAATTTCCATGACAACTGAAGCTGTACATCTCTCAACACTCCTATCATCCAAGTTCCCATAACAGCTCATTAAGCTCTGAGAATTCAACACCCGTTTCTAGTGCAAAGCTCCAAAAATCTTTCTATAATCCTCTTTAAAAACAACATGGCCATGGCCATCACAGCAACATCCTGTTCTTTTGTACCAATTTCTATCCCAATTTGCTGTCTGTTGCTGTGATAAGACACTGATCACAACCGAGGGCTTACAGGTTACAGGCCATCATTAAAAGGAGCCAAGGAAAGAATCCAAAGCAAGAACCTAGAGGCAGGGACAGACACAGAGATGAAACAGAAAGGCTGCTTACTGTCTGGCTTCCATGACTTGCCCAGCTTGTTTTATCATACAACCCAAGACCACCTGCTAAAGGATGGCACCACCTGCAGTGTGCTGGACCCTCCCTTATCAATCATGTATCAAGAAAATGCCTTATAGACAGACTAGTCTGGGATGCACAATTCTTCAATTGAGGTACCCTTGTTGTGTGACTCAACTTTGTGTCAAGTTGACTAAAAGTCACCCCACAGAGAAGTAATCTATGGCTGATGGCTGGTATTCCATAACTGATACTCAGAATTTGTTCACCATCATCTTAGGTATGCATGCGCTTAGTGATCATGAAAGCAAACACAGGCTAAACAGGTCAGGTTCTGCGAGTTTATATCATTTGATTCTTTAACAAAAAAGATTTAGTAGTCCTACCTATGAAGTTATTGATTTAGTAAAAGTCCTATAGAAATACATTCCATAGTTTTTTACCTATTCTAGTGTTAAATCTAATTTATGTGTGTGAGAGATTATGGAAGTACCTTATATAGAACACGTATCATGGGTGCATAGTATGCACAACAGTACACACGTAACTTATGTGCACATATCTCTCTACACATACAGTAAACACAGACAAATATGCATATATGCTTGTGTTTGTATCCTGTAAAATAATTCCTAAGACAAGCTGAGGCAATGATTTCATGTGAGTCCCCTATCACTGAGTGGTTAGATTTATAACAAATACAGCAGATTGATCAGAAAGGACCAGCAGGCGACAGGTGAAAGCCCTCTTACAGAATGTGGCATGGCCACTATATTTTCCTAATTAGAGGATTTTTAGTAGTTAAGCCATTTGTAGTTTGTTCAATAATGACATTCATGTCAGAGGAACCTATTGTGGAATATGAAGTGCATTTGGTTTATAGACCAAATGGCCAGAATGTGTCATGATTCTCTTCAAAGCAAAGAGAACATGATAGGGAAAAAAGAAAAGAAAAGAGATTTTCATGTTTATTTGTTTATATTTTAATCCTATGCAGAGACTTGTTTTCCTTTTGAGGAATTAAAAAAAAATGCATGCTTTGTTTCATAGGCAGGAAGACTGGACCTCCTTGAAGGCTGGCTGACGTACAGGTATAAAACGCTAATCTGAGACTTGGTTCTGTATCTCCTATTAGAAGGAAGGAATTGCCAATTACCCATAATTAATATTTAATGGGGGACTCAAGAGGTGGGTGGGAGGGAGTGTCAAACACAGCCACAAAAGGTTATGCTATTTCAAGTTAAATATAGATTTGGCTGGTTTTCTCAGCAGCATCGTATTTTTTCATTCTTTCAGAAATCTCGCCGTGTCTTATAAGGAAGGGTTGACCGTATATTCTTTAACTTGCTTCTTTTTCACTTCTCCCTAAGGCAAAAGGAAGCAGCGGTAACAAAAATAAAAGTTTTTATGACCTCGCTGAATTGGGATACTAAGACAAGAGTTAAATGAAGAGGCGTGGTGGTTTTAATGAAGAAGAATGAAACAATTTAAGTGTTACCAGGTGGAAAATGAGACAGTCTCTTCACGTGGAATGTGCGGAAGAGGAAGAGGCACATGGATGCCTGGGAAGGCAGTTTCTAGTGTCAGGAAATTTTTGCTATGGTCTTTGATCTGCAACCAATTTCAGTCGTGGTCTAGAAGCTGAAGAAAAAAAGAACAAAACACAAAAAAAATGAAGAGGAAAACCATTATTTGCTTAATGAAAAAAACTTCAGTGAACCCACACTGAGGATGCCAAAACAAGGGAGGAAAAGGAGTGTTGATTCGAGTCTTCAAAACAAAAGTCAAAACAATGCAAAGGTCTGCTCTCCTCTCTTCCTCTCCAGTCACTGTCACAGAACAACCCTCAACATCGTAGCTGCCCCATACCCAAAATGTTCCTCATCCAGGACTCCTGGGTTTTTGGTTCTCTGAGTGTCCTTTCTTCATAATGAGTTGTATTTCCTCATGTTCTGAGCACAAGTCATTGGTTCTATCTGGAATCTTTCTTATTCATTCAAATTCTATGGTATGGGAGGGATTATCTGCCCATGAGATGTGGTTCCCAGAAATGTTTCTCAGCTCTGTTTGCCTTTTAAAATGTATCTGTGTATAATGAACTATGTTTTACAAGAGGAAGAAGCCATATTATAGAGATGTGAAATAACACAGTGCAGAAGCACTGATGCCTATCTGTGGTGGCTTGTGGCAGACGGCTGACATAGGAGTCTGCCCTTCTACTCGCTAATACATGGGAAGTCTGGAAAAATCAGGCCAGGAAAAACAAAACAAAGCTAAAACCACGGCAGAGAGACTGAGATTTATTCTTTTACCTATTTGTTTATTTTGCAGGCCTGAGGATTGAATCCAGGGACCCATACCCACGGCTCAACCAATTTACCACTGAGCTGGACTCTCATCAACAGTGAATTTTGGTTTGTTTGAGACAGGGTCTTATGTTTTATGCCAGATTTCATAGTTGTGGCCATCCTCCTGCCTCAGCCCAATTAGTTTTATGATTCATGGGCATGTTCCACTACCCTTGGCATCGGGGAAATCATGAGCTGCCAGTGAAGAAAAGAAAATTCCAAGACTGAGATAGGCATTATTTGACGGGGTGTCTCAGAGTTGCTTGGCTGAATGTAGTCCTTAGATGCTGGAGTCCGGAGGTCAGTGGAGACCAAGGTCAAAGGCACTCTGTGGAGCAGGGTGGTTTTTTTTTTCTTTTCTAACTAGGAACAAAAGACCAAATCTAACATATTGGGGATTGTCCTGGAATCTCCACCATCTCCACCACTAGTCACAGATGGAAAGTACTCCCCATGAGAAACCATAGGAATGAATTTGCTCTGAGTATACGTGTGAAGATTTAATCACAAACTCCAGAAATGAGTACCTAGGAGGAAAGCTGCTTGTGGACAAATCCAACTAAAACAAACACAACATGTATTATTTATTTTCTTAATGGACTGCGAATCCTGCAAACCAGGATGTTTCATGACTTTAATTTGTAGCATTAATTCTATTGAATAAAAAGGAAAATTAAGGAGCACCTTGAAGAGGGTTGTTTTACTGATTTTCTTGGTCCCCTCTGTCAAGTGTGGGTTCTGGGGTTTGATGTTGTGATACTTTTGAGCTAGAGACATGTTATGGATTCTCACAGAATATTTGAGGCTGGTGGGTAGGAGACACCGGACTTTATGATCCATGACACAGCTTGCTGTCTTTCTGAGTAACATAGAGAGCTTAGGTGCCTGCCTGGATGCATAGTCCCTCTCCATGGAGAAGAGAAACTCCAAGCTTAGAGAGTCAACATTTAGCTTTGGGCAATGATCAGTATTGTTCTTTGTCCTCTGCATGTTCTGCTGTGATGCTCTCAGAAAACACAGCCTGCTACACTGGTCCTGTTGAAAAAACAGTAAGGCTCTTGCGTTTCTGATATACTCAGCAAGATGTGTATAGTACCTTGGGAGAGCCCCCTGGGAAAGTATGCCCTGCAATGAGAGCATTGTGGTAGTCTGAAAGAAAATGGCCCCCAGAGACTCCTAGGGAGTACCATTATTGGAGATGTGGTGGTTTGAAAGAAAATGGCCCCCAAAGGGAGTGGCACTATTAGGAGGTGTGGCTTTGTTGGAGTGGGTGTGGCCTTGTTGGAGGAAGTGTGTCACTGGTGGGCTTTGAGGTCTCATATAGGCTCAAGCCACACCCAGTATCTCAGACCATTGCCTATGAGTCAGATGTAAGAGCTCTGAGATCCTTCTCTAGCCCCATGTCTGCCTGCATACTGACTTGCTTCAAGTCAGGATGATGATGGATTAAACCTTTGAACTGTAAGCAAACCACCCCAATCAAATGTTTTCCTTTGTAAGAGTTGCCATGGTCATGGCTTCTCTTCCCAGCAATAGAAACCCTAGCTAAGACAGAAATTGGTACCAGGGACCAGGGCATTGCTATGAAAGGCCTGACTATGCTTTTGGGGAATTTGGACTTTGCGAGTGTGGGTTAGGAAAGCAGTGGAATGCTTTAAGTGCTTCTAAATGTGTCATACCAGTAGGAGCATGGAAGACAGTGGTGCTAAGAGTGATTTGAACTGTGGAGGGTTGGCTCAGCAGGTTTCAGAGAATAAGAATTTTAATGTTTCCTAAAGATCATTCTTATGACATTTTGGTAAAGAACATGGCTACTTTTTGCTCTTGTCCAAAAAGTCTGCCTGAGGCTAAAGTGAAGAGTTTTGGATTAATTCCATTGGCAGAGGAAATCTCAATACAGACTAGTATAGACTGTCATGTGGCTATTAGCGGTCACTCTTATGAAGGTTCATAATGAAAAGAAGCAAGTTAAGCAAGAGAAAGAAGTACAAAATGTACAATTAGAGGAGGAAAGGAGCATCAGAAAGTGGAATGGAGCTAAGTCCTGTGTTCAAGGAGATAAACAGATTAAGAAATAAAATAATGGGAGTGGTGACCCCGGGGCAAGATCCTACCCAGCTAAGTTTCTGACTTGTGAAAAGAAATTAAAGAAAAGCTTAAAGCCATATGTGGTGGTGCACACCTTTAATCCCAGCACTCCAAAGGCAGAGGCTGACAGATACCTGAGTTTGAGGCCAGCCTAGTCTACAGATCAAGCTTCAAGACGACCAAGTTTAGGCAGTAAAGGGAACTATTGGAAACAGAAAGTTGGTGAAGATGTAATTCCTACCCCAGTAAGCAGAACTTAAAAACTTCAGCTACATAGTCTTGGAGTTTAGGATAGAAGAAAGAGACTATGAAATTTGCCTCTGTGACTAAGGAAAGCTGCTGAGGTCAAGCATGTATTAGGGATGTCCCTGATTGGAGGCCTAGGGAGGCCATTGTGTGAAGCTGTGAAGTGGAAGCCTTAATTGCCTTGGAGATCCCAAGATGTTGAAGATGACAGAACTGTGGGATACCTGCAGAGGAGAGCTGCTAGAAGGGAGTGGAACTAGCCAAGAGAAAGAAATGTGTTGCAGTCAACAAAGCTTAAAGGAGTTGGAAATCTTAAGAGCATTTTGACATCAGACAAGAAGATGTAGAGTTTGGAGTTTGCCCAGCTGGGTTTTGGTCTTGTTTTGGTCCAGTATTTCATCACTATGCTCCCTTCCCTACATTTTGGAATGGTAATGTAGATCCTGTGCCATTATATGTTGGAAGTGTGTAATCTGTTTTTTGATTTTGATTTTATAGGGGATTACGGTTAAGAGATTGCATGAATCTCAGAAAGAGACTTTCAAGTTTGGACGTTTAAACATTGTTGAGGCTGTGATAGACTTTGGGGACTTTTGAAGTTGGACTAAATACATTTTTGCATTATGGTATGGCTACAAACCTTTGCAGGACAGGGAGTAGAATGTGATGGTTTGAAAGAAAATGACTCCCAAAAGGAGTGGCATTGTTAGGAGATGTGGCTTTGGTAGCATGGATGTGGACCTGTTGGAAGAAGTGTGTCACTGTGAAGGTGGGCTTTGAGGTCTCATACATGCTCTAGCCACACCCAGTGTCTCAGACCACTTCCTGTTGCTTCTGAGATAAGATGTAGCACACTGAGCCATTTCTCTAGCACCATGTAGGCCTGTGCACTGCTATGCTTCTTTCTATTATTCCTATCATGATGATAATGGACTAAACCTCTGTACCTTTAAGCCAGCCCTATCTAAATGTTTTCTTTTATAAAAGCAGTCATGGTCATGGTATCTCTTCACAGCAATAGAAACTCTAACTAAGACATCTATTCTTGAACCTACTAAACCCTAAGTGCCCCACATTCCATACTGGTTAAATAAATTGATAGAAATTGGTTACTTTCAATAACTGCATCAAATTTAACACTCTTTGGATCTTTATTGGTTCAAAAAGGACTTAGGGAGCTGGAGACATGGCTAGTAGGTAAGGACACTTGTGGCTTAACCAGAGGGCCCGAGTTTGGTTCCCAGCATCCACATCAGGTAGCTCACAACCACATGTCACTCCAGCTCCAGGAGATCTAGTGCCCCCTTCTGACCTCCGTTGCCACTGCACTCAAATTCACATAGCCACACAGACACACATGTGCACATAAATAATTTAAAAAAAAATAAGTATTTTAGAGACACAAAGGTTTTATGTGTCTATAAAAGATATGTCAGAATTAGGAATGATGACTAAAGTTCCTGAGCTGAAAGTAGGAAGTAGATAAGCATTTCTAATGTAGCAAGTCCAGCAAGAGTAAGGTATAATTAATGGCATCATAGGCACAAAGAATGTAGTTAAAAATAAGTAGTTAAAAATAAGAAGCAAACGGGCTGGGTAGTCCTGCTCACTGACAGGTCTTTGAATGCATGAGTTGCTGCCTGGGTCCAATTTCCAGCTCTTTGGTGATCTCTATTCCCTGATCTCCCCAAGACCAAGGCATTATTGCTTCTTTTATCCTTTAATGCAATGAAAATATGCTCAAGAGCTTACTACTCAAGGCTTTATTGTTTGGTTTTTTTTTTTTTTTGCTCTTTTTTAATAAACAAGATGATGGAAATAGCACAAATGTCCTGAGTCTTTACATTCAGGTTGTTATGTCCATGTTTATAGCAAAGGTCCCTGCATTGCCTGCATTTAGGTCTATCCTGCTGTATCATATGCAGCATCCTTTTTTTTTCTGTTCCTTGTTTTATTTGGGGCCCAGAGACTTCTTACACTTTTCTGAATAATCACAGGTTCACTCTAAGCAACATAATGTCATTTTCCCTGGACATCAATAAATCTGATATATTTTGACTATTTATCTCTCAGGCAATAAAGATCTCTGGACAAAGTGCATTTCATGAATTATCTCAAATTACATTTTGAGCTGCAGAGAAAGGCGCCAAACATTTGATACTCCACCACATTGGATTTAACTTCAGGGGAGAATAGAACTTCTCATTGTCTCATTAAAAGTAAAGTGAAAATAAAAATCTGTTTTGCTAAAAAACATTGGGCCATTTATTTTAATTTACCTGTCACTTTTATTAGAGGATTTCATAGTGATGTATGTGTCCTGCGGTTTAGGGATGAATCAAAATGAGCCAATGCACATAAAAATGTACATCTGTCACTTTTAGATGGTTTATTGTACTGTATTGATTATGAACTATTAAAATGACCATGAAAAATTGGGAAATAGTGATACAATCTCTACTCTCCCCACTTCCTGGTATTGTCTTCATTTATTAGACATGTTCTGTATCAGCACAAGATGTTTTAGCATATAATGTCTGGATAGGGAAGTAACCTACCAACTGGGAGCTGAAAACTTGCTTTTGTTGTGATTTGTTTTACCACAGCAGGGCTGTGCCAGTTAGATTTCTACTGCTGTCATAAAATGCTGGAGATAACTTACAACAAGGAAAGGTTTATTGGGGCTCATTTTTGTGGGGGGAGGTTTTGGTCCATGGATGGCCAGCCCCCTTGCTCTAGGTCTGTGACAGTATATCATGGAGTAGAGAGAATCTGGGTCAGCAAAGCTGCTCAACTCAATGCCAGGATTCAAAAAAAGGGGTGTGGGGGAGAGGGGCACAGCTGGGTGCTCATAGTCTCCTTTCATCTCTTGCAATTTGTGAAGCCTCCAAATAACTAGGAACAAAATCTTTAACAACTGGACCATAGCAAATCCAAACTGCAGCAAGGCTGTAAGAATCCCTCCCACCCAGCACTCTGAGAAACTCTTATGAATAACTCAGTCTCTGAATATGGGAAGGGCAGGTGTGTGCTGTGTAGTCAATTTGCTAATGTTCTTAGATATTTTTTCCCTAATAACTAGAGGCTGCAAATCAAAATCAAAATACTGGCTAGGCTGAACTTCTCAAAGACAGAAATTCAAACCTGACCTTTCATGACAGAGTAGATAGTCTCTCGAATTCATGTGCTTTTTATAATCAGCATTTCCTCCTCTGGTGGCTCTTAAACATAATGGAAGAATTAATCAATGAACAATGATGTGGGCCAGCCATGTCCTTCTGGGTTTGGAGAGGGCCTGGGTTTGAGAAAGAGATGGAGATGGTGAAGGGGTGTAGTGGCGGGGATTGTGGCTGGCCGTGGCTAATTGCAGTGGCCGCGGGGGCGGAAGAGAGCACTGGATGCTGTAGTGGTGGAAGAATCATGAGCCATGGTTATGTTTTTAGAGCTTTATTAGGAGGAAGGAGAGAGGGAGAGAGACAGAGAGACAGAGAGACAGAGAGACAGAGAGACAGAGGCAGACAGAGAGAGAAAGAGACAGAGAGAAAGAGACAGAGAGATAGAGAGACCATGTGGAGGGGAAGTACAGAGAGAATACGGAGAGAGAGAGCTCATGGGAGGGCATGTCTGCTTTTTAGGCTGGGACACCATCGCGGGCTGATGACATAATAAGGACAGAATCCTTACAGATGGGTCAACATTCAGGCAAATAATTTATTAGAGAGTAAGGCAAAGTGGTAGGATGAGGAAAAGATTTTCCAACCCATTCAGCTAGAACAGTTAGTTCTATTAAAGTCCTATGTTAGGGGTGGGGAGGGTGAAGGTCTTGGGTGCTAAGGAAAAGGGCCCCAGGTCTGCTGATGCAGCCTACCTAGACACAAGCCTTATGCTTTTCTGTATCTCTAGCTAAAGCAGGTATTTCCATAAGGATAAGGATGATGGGCCCAGTTGCTAAGGAACAAGACTGTTGTGTGTGGAGCCCTTCTCTGTTTTGGATTTGTTGTCTGGAAATGCCAGGTCCAAGGAAGGCCGGGAGATGAAGGGAAGACCTAAAGGCTTTGAATAAAGAAGGAAGTCTATGGGGGTGTGGTTGGATCTGTGAGGCTACAGGGCTTATGACCTAACACTTGGAATTCTGTTAAACATAAGCATAGGAAGTGATACTGACTTCAGTATAGTGCATTCTAATTGCATGCTATTTTTTATCTTCATAGTAATTTAATGAAAGTTTATTGAACATACCTGGTAGAAATCACTATGCTCGTTGCCAAGTAGAATGGAAGTCCATTTGATAAGAGATTGCACTAGCCATCAAAGTGGCCTGGAGCGGGCATCTTCACATCTTACACTGAGATTATGATCGAGTCATGAGGACATGTGACTATAATGATCTGTTTAAAAAGCAAGTATCAAGGTTAGTGAGAGTACTCCGTGGGTAAAGGTGCTTGCGGCCAACTCCTACAACCTGAGTTTGAGCCACAGAACACACATGGTGGAAGGACAGAATGAATTCCTGCAAGCTGCTTTCTGATTTCCATATCCACACCAAGGCAAGACTCCTGTGGTGGTTTGAATGAGAATGGCCCCCATAGGCTCATACACTGGAATGCTTGGTCATTAGAGAGGAGCATTACTTGAGAAGGATCAGTAGGTGTGATCTTGTTGGAGTGGGTGTGGCTTTGTTGGAAGAAGTGTGTCATTGGGATTGGGCTTTGGGATTTCAAAAGCCCAAGCCACTTCCAATGTCACTCATTACCTGTTGTCTATGGATCCAGATGTAGAACTGTCAACTACTTCTCCAGCACCATGTCCACCTGCATGCATGCTACCATGCTCCTCACCATGATGAGAATGGGCTGAAGATCCAAAAGTGTTAAGCAAGTTCCCATTAAATGTTTTTGTTTATAAGAGTGGCTATGGCTATGGTGTCTTTTCACAGCAATAAAACACTGACCGAGACAACTCCTATAAACAAACAAACAAATAAATAATGCGAAGTGATTTTGAAACACATATCTATAATGGAAATAGTGATACATTCTTACATCTTTAGCACCCTTAAATGTCATTTTGAGGAAACATCCTTGAATAAACCAACAGTGAGAGCACGTGCCACTGGTCACCGATGGGCCAACTCTTTGGGGGCTCCTGCCTCTCTCTTGCTGATTTTTTTTCCTGAAATAGATGGTACTGAATAAATTGGTTTTTTTTCTACTATCTGGAGGATTTATGCAAGAAAAGGCTGACTGGCAAAGACTTCTCAGCCTAGATCTTTTTTCTGAAGGTAAAACTTCAGTAGTAACTACAATTTCTTTTGTAAACACTGGATCCTTGAAAATTTTTGTTGCTGCATAGTAGTTTTTTAATTGCTGACTCCTCCCCAGGGATCTAAACTAAAATGTTTAAATTATTTGTTCTACAGGATATGTGTGTGACCATTTATACTTTCGGCATGCTTTTGTAAACATGTGACTGTTGAGATCTTAGGTATGTTTTTACATGGAGACTATGTTTATTCTATTTTTTATTATTATTTTCTTGACTTTCTTCGGATCGAATTTGTTTATACATTTTAGCTTTTCAACATAATAGGTATTTAAGTTTGGCCTTTTCTTTGGACATCACTTTAAATACATTTACATATTTTATAATTTAATATTTGTATTCATTTACTCATTCAGTAACTAGATAATACATGATGACATAATCTATTTATATTTATTTATATTATATATTCTTATTTTAATTTATAAATATCTCTAAAAAAGTAATACATCTATATTTTATTATATCTGTTCGGCATTATTATATTTTATACAATATATTTATATTTATATCATGCATTTATATTTTATGAACATCTCTTTTTTGAGACAGGTTCTCGAGTACCCCAGGCTGGCCTCAAGCTTGATGGATGTATAATCAAAGATGACCTTGACCTCCTGCTAAGGCTCACTCTGGCTCCCAAGTACTGGAATCACAAATATGGACCACACCTGGTTGATGCTCTGCCCAGAGAGAAACCTGAAGCTCTGTGCATGCCAGGTAAGCCTTCTCTTGAGTTCATCCACAGCTGTTACTGTATTTTTATATTATGCATACATTAAAAAGAAAAGACAAAGCAATTATGCAGTATCTACCAATAATTACTAGTATGAAGTATTTAAATTGTGCAAACTTGCAGATGGGAATTTTAACTTACTCCAGTTGACTGAAATACCCTAAGCTGCACTGCAGTTTCCCCTCGGCAATTCTAACTCAGGTCCACTCTGTCTTCGAGACAGTGGGATATTTACCAAAGTCCTCAATTTCTTGCTTCTGAAATATGGTTTCCTATGCTGCCCAAAGCAATGGGCAACTCCGCTCGGACATCTAGCTTTTAACCTCTGTCCTCACAGCTGAAGAGCTGATAAAGGCCCGGAGCAGAAAATCCACGGAGGCCCCGCTCACTTGTCTGCTTTTCAGTGGGACTTTGGCGGCCCCGGAGACCTGGTGCAATTTCTGTTTCTCCATTGCTGTGAGGTGACAGCAGCTCGGATGGCCTCTTCGGCCTCCTGGCCCGGGACTTGCACTCTCATTTTTAACAATTAACCCAGTGCCAAGGATCAGAAAATGTCCCCGCGGAAAAATGAGACAAAAAAGCAGGTTCACATGTCCCTGGCTCCCCTCTCCCTGTCACCTCAGCCCCACATTTCCTTGCTGTCTTCCCAGCAGTGTCTTGACTTGGTATTTGAGCTGACTTTTCTAATTGTTCTTGGCAGGGAATTGCTGGATTGCACATAGTTCGCACAGCTAGAAATGGAGATTGTGGTAAGACTAACAAAACCTTTAACCAAGGTTTGTGTGTGTGTGGGTTGTGTGCGTGTGTGGGTGTAGTGCTAAGACTTCTTTTTAATTAACTAAAGGTGACTGAGTTGTCTGGTGATTATAATTTGAATGACTATGGGGGCCATACATACTGTTTTAAAAACTAACTTAAGGGTAGGTTTCAAAAGCTGATATAATCTCCTATTTGGAAGTCCAAAGTCTATGGGAAGCCATTCTAGCCACAGAATCAGTTTATTAAAAGTCATATTATAAAATTTATGTCTTGGATTGTCTTTTTAAGACACTTTTTTCATGCCAGCATCCCTCCCATTAAATAACATCATATGTAAATCAATACATATTTGTCACACTGATATACAAATTACTTATTCATGCTATTTTACCATGACAGGACAGGAATGAAAACTAGTTGAATCCTTGGTATATAGTGTAATAAGCAATTAAATATACTTTGCCTATATGCACGAGATAACTTTCACAGGCTCACAGACAAATTCTGATATCTTCAGAAAAGTGATAATAGAAGAATCAATCAAATTTTAAGCCACTTAGGTAGGAGCCTAGAACCCGAAGAGAAAACCAATGCAAAGATTAAATATCCCCATGTTAATTCAGCCACTAGCAACAGCCCCACTGCTTTTGTTTGGAAAATATTGATTGAAGCTGATTGATGGCCTTCATGGATGGAAGAGAAAGCGATTACAGGAAACTGGGTAGATCAACTCACAGAGCGAGGCTCATTCATTAGGGAGACATAATAAAGTTGTGCTGTGTATACATGCCACCTGCTTGGCTTCAAGTCCATTTCTATTTTAACTCATTTTCAGAGACTTTTTGTTTTTATTACTTTGGAAACGTTACCTGTATGCATGGTAAAACAGTGTGAAGGAGAAAGCAGCTGTCCATTCACTGTCCCTTTAAGCTGGATAAATACAATCACAGGGAGGTGTCCCCAGGGCTATCACTGTAGGCTCATTCATCAATGTATATCTTTTAATTTGACCATTTATTGTGATATCATGGGATGGGGAAATGCAAGTAATTTAACTATTAATATGGCTGTCCAGTCATTTTGAGCAGAGACAATATTATTCGTTATGCAAAGAAGCAACTGATGTGGATTGATTGTAAAGGATGGGGACTTAGCAATTGCTGTACACACTTAGTAACATGTGCCTTTTTTACTTTCATATCAAAAGCTCATCTTGGCTCCTAGGAAGATCACAATCTGAGGTTGGGATTTGAATCTGAATGCTTGATTTTACCCATTCTTTCTTTGCAACACATGGTACTGTTCTTTAATGCCAAGCAGGAGCAGAGAACAGAGCCCATGAACTGATTATATCTAAATCATAGGGTACATATCATTTGCTGCATTAGTGTACTGGAAGCCTAAAAGAGGCTGTTTGGAGAAGGAGCAGGGATCCACTTCTGATAAAAGGGCAGAGAAGTTTTACCAGATTTTCCACTTTGTAAACAGAGGCATGTACATAGGGCAGATGTCTGGCTGATCCATGTTTCACTCTACCTCTGAACTGAGGATCTGGTTAAATGTCCACTTAAGAGGGGAAAATCACTTCTTACTTAGGATGTACTTCAGCTGCTGTACAAGTGTGATCTGATTGGGAGGTAGAGGCACAAATTGAGAACGCTAGAGAGAGGAGTTTCCTTTCTCTTGTCTCAAGAATCTTGAGACATACCCCAGTTCAGGACTACTTTAGACAAAAATCACTGGACAGGTGTGGTATGCAGTTACTCTGATTGCCAGGTTTTTTTTTTTTTTTTTTTTTTTTTTTTTATAATCCTAGCACCTGCCCTACAAGTAACCCCAGAGAGCCATCCTGCACCTTTGTTTACTCCTCAATACTCACTTCCAACCATGCCCCAACTCTCCAACACACTGAGATAGAGCTCTGACCAAGAGAACAATTGCTTAGAAGATTTAAATGTCAAAGCACTATGTTTTATATTCACAAAAGCTAGATATTGACCAGAAATGAGGGCCTGGGGATGCAGCCAAGGTGTGTTAGTTTCTTTTCCCATCAACATGTCAGACCACCTGATAGAAACACGCCCTGGAGGGAGGAATTGTTTCAGCTCACAGCTGCTGAGGGTATAGTCTCTCTTGGTGATGTGGGCACGGTTACTGGGCACCTCCATTCATGACAGCAGACGTTTGTGGAATAGTTTATTTTCATCTTGGTAGATCCAGACAGCAAAGAGCTCTAGCCTGAATCTTAATGTAGATTTTACCTTCAAGGTCCATACCTAATGCCACTTCTGCTAGCTAGGTCCCTTGTGCCAAATGTTCCACAGGTCAGAAAACAGTGTGGCTGGCTAGGAACCAAGAACTTAAACAAGAAGTGGGGCTGGGGTGGGCACACTGATACTTCAACAGTAACACAAGCCAAGGATGCATACTTGAGACACTGGCGAATCTGAGATGACACTTTGGAAAGTGAAAACTGGAAAAGCTTTGGTTGTTTTTAATTTGCTAGTTCGGGTTACTGGTGGGTGGCCAAAATGAAGTCTTAGCAATACACTGGGAAAACGTTTGGGAAACTTCGGTGGCAGATCAGTGTCTACAGGGAGACATATGCTTGAGGGCCTTCCAAAATTCTTGTTAAACTCTGAACCCCCAAGACAGTGGCCCGTAGGTGTTTTACTGAAACACAGTGAATAGGTCTAGTGCTCTTATAAGAGAGGTCTCCAAGATTCCTTGCTTTCCTACCATGTGTAGCCATAAAGAAAAGGTATCACCAATGCACAGGACTCTGAGCCCTCACCAAACATCAACTTTCTTGGCAGTATGGTTTTGGACATCCAGGTACCAGTCTATAAAACAGACCAAATAAAATGTTATTACTATAGGCACCAGAATACAGCATTTTGTTATAGCTTTCCAGGCTAAGACAAAGTTCACCAAAGTCTAGATTCAAGAATGGACTATCATTTCCTCCAATAAACATGTGAGTAGAGCCATTACCATTTTCTATTTTGAACAAAGGTATTGGCAAATAACTAGGGATTGTCTTAGGGATGGGCTCTGGTTTTGTCTCCTTTTATAGGGAGGGATCTGGTGAACTAAAATTAGTTTTAGTAGATGGCCAAGCAGTAGTAAAAAGCTGCAGGAAGCTGTGGGATGTTTTGCTCCTGTATATTTTGAACCATCACATTTGGGCCTCCAGAAGAGGTGCACTCAAAGTAGGCAGTGGAACTAAGCTTCAAGGAAAACAGAGGTGACTTCTTTAAGACCAGCTGTTATGGCCAGGTGTGGTGACACACACCTTTGATCCCAGCACTTGGGATACAGAGGCAGGTGAATCTCTGTGAGCTCTAGGTCAGCTTGGTCTACAAAGTGAGTTTCATGACAGGCTTCAAAGCTGTCTTAAAAAAAAAAAAAAAAAAAGGCCAGCTGTTCTGGAGAATGAACTCAGCTTTGGGCTTAGGAATGGATAAAAGCAGGAACCCAAAGAAAGGTGTTCTATGTTATGAATGGAGAGTGAGGAGAGTGGCACCAGATGTGTGGGACAAGGCAGCACACTGAAGAGGTAACAAGTAAGAGGGTGCTCATTGCTGAGGCAGACGGTTCATCTTTGGCTTTCGGCATTTTGATCTTGGACTAAAAGTAACTTTGTAGAGAAAACACTGCAAGAGAATTTGAAATACAGCTTTCAAATACTTATACCCTGAATTCATAATCTGGAGAAGAAAAAAATGGCACCCAGGGTATCACAGGAGGAAGGTGGTATTGAAGGGGATGACTGTAGGACGTCAGCTTCTGCTCATGACACAGTCTTAACATCTGGCCCCTCACCTCTGGGTCGTACCAGTTCAATTATGAATTTAAACTGGGAATCATATGAATACATGTATGAGGGGGTGTCAGTTTTTAAGGTAAGATGCTAATTATTTTATAAGTACACGTTTAGGTTTCACTGTTGGTGGAACTATGACAAATACCATGTGACTGACTCACAGGACTCAGAGCACACACTTTATGAGAATGCCTAATGAACTGCCCTGAGTAAGCAAGGACCAAATTCTTCTGCCATGGGCTGGCAGAGGCTATGACCTTGGAAGGGAGATGAGGGGATTTAGATTACATATCAATAGTACGCACACACCTATAGATCAAATTTTTTACAACTTGCTTGAACGGGTGGGCAAGTCACACACAACTAGTCAATTAATCAACCATGAATCCACATACAATTTATATACATGGATGTATTGTGAAGAAAACCAGACAATAAACAGTTCTAGTAAGCTGTCAGATCAGGAAGAGTTAATCACCAGGAGCAAAGCCTAAGCAGTTTAAACTCGGGAATTCTTAGTGGTTCTTAATCAACTACTCTGTGAAAGTGTCAAAACTTTGGAAAGAGAGTGGCAATTTACTTCATAAGAAAATCTTTGGAGCATTTGAATTATTATATTTAATACTTATGAAGCTCTGAGGCTCTATGCCATCTTGACATAGACTGTTATCAACCAGCTCTGAACAATTTCATTTATCCCTGTTCACCTTTTCCTCCAATTTAGAAAAAAAATATTGAATGATTTAATTTTGACTCAAAGTCAATGTATTCTTTACTCTTCATCCACTCTGCGAGCTTTAAGGGGCAAAAAACCCTCTTTGTCACTAGGAGTAGAAAGAAAATATCCAAATAGAACTAAAAAAAAAACCCAATTTGTATTTGTAACTTTAATTTTGTGGGAAAGAATTTGAAATTTCTAGTCCCCATTTGCATTTTACTATATATTTAAAATTATGTATATATATTTAAGTATATACATTGTGAGATGTACAGAGGCATGTCCACCAATGTGCCCCTGTAGCTCTGTTCTGGAGCTCTCACATCTACCTTTACTTCCTGTGTCGAGCCCAGCTGCTCTGCTCATAGGTGAATCAGCCATCAGAGGATCCTTGACCTCCCTGCAGGAAGGGATGCAGGCTGGGAACCCATCATGGCTCTGGGTGCACTTTGTCACACTGATTGCCTTCAGGAGGGCCAGACTTTCCTTCTTTTGCTGGTGACCTTATCGCTCCCTCTCCTCTCTCAGTGGTGGAAAACGCCTTTCAATGTCGAGGTTAGCTTTTTCAAATTGTTTGCAAGCAAGCACAGTAAATCTAACAGATTTTGACGGATGCCTGCTATGGACAAATGGTAGGAGCAGCATGTGAATGCGGAGATGATCAAGAGGGGATTTTTGCAATTAGCATGAGGTCCTGTTTCCTTCCAGTAAGTAGTAAAAGAGAGAGGCATGTAACAGTGGGGTTTATTTGAGCAGATAGCAAACAGACCTAAATTACGCGTTAGAATCTTGGCTTCTATTTAGATCTCGGGGAGATCTTATGTGTTTCCCTTCTGGGCATGGAAAAGAAAATGCTTGTTTTCTCAGGCACAAGCAAAGGCCCAGGTGACTGCGGCTTTGTCAGGGGCTCCCTTGTGAGGTGGGCAAGAGCCAGGCCCAACTCAGGGCCCAGAACTCCACAAAAGCACACAGAGCGGAGACAGGGAAGAAGAGATTTGGAATCGGCATGCGGAACTGTATCCCTTGTAATTATCCATTGTGCTGTTCTGGTTCTTAAAAATCCCTTCTTTAAATGGAGTGGGCCGCAGCCTCTGACTGGGGCCTGTGTGCCCAGACACCCGCAAAGCACCCGAACCGTGGAGCAGTGTGGGGAGAAAGTGCTATGCTGGTTTTAATTAAATTCTGAAAAATACTCAAACCTATCCTGCTTCTTCCTTACATTAAGGATGCTACAATTATTAAATTAGTCTGGTCGGCTCTGCTTTCCGAATTGTGAATTTTTACCAGCAGGTAATTTCTGTCTTCTATTGTTGGCTACTTTCGGGTGTATTTTCCGGCTCTCATCTCTGGCAGAGCTAATCTGGTTTTCCTCAGACACAGTTCGGCTCCTTAATCCAGTTAGAGATTTCTGCATAGTTTCTCCTTGGCTGGGAAGGGCATTGCCTTCAAGGATTCCTTTCAGGCCTCTTAGTAAAGTTTATTCTTGGTTTTCTGTTCCTAGCTACATGTCTGTGCCACTTCTGACATGCTGACCTGAAACTTTCTTTCAGGGCCTGGTTGGGATGGCTCAGATGAACATATCCATGCGGCAGATAGATGTCTAAAGGGTTTTGTACCTTTCAGTTGATTCACTTACTTTAAAAAATATTTTTTGTACGGGGAGTCTAATTAGTGAGAAAGAAGAGGGTTTATATGAGCGAGAATTGTTGAAGCCAAGGTTGGATAAAGCACAGGGACAAATAACCAAATGAATGGAAGCACAGGATCTATGAACCAAAGGCTGAGGGGCCCCCAACTGGATCAGGCCCCCTGAATGGGTGAGACAGTCATTTGGCTTGATCTGTTTGGGAGGCAGCTGTGCGTTGGTGCCGGGTCCTGGGCTCGTTGCATGAGTTGGCTGTTTGAATCCTGGGACTTATGCAGGGACGCTTGGCTCGGTCTGGGAGGGGGGGGACTGGACCTGCCTGGACTGAGTCTACCAGGTCGATTCCGGTCCTCGAGGGAGACCTTGATCTGGAGGAGATGGGAATGGGGGGTGGGCTGGGGGGGAGGGGGAGGGGGCGAGAGGGGGAGAACAGGGGAATCTGTGGCTATTATGTTGAACTGAATGGTGTTGTAAAATAAAAAAAAATATTTTTTGTTACGTGGTTATAAATTTATCCATAGATTCTTTTTTCTATGAGACACAGTTTATATAGGGACACGAACCCCCCCTCCCCCCTGGAAAAAAAATAAGGTAGATATTATACAGTTTCTGAATTCTACAAGTGCTTAAAGAATTGATAGTAATCCTTCCCAAACTCCGGCCCCTCTGTGAAGCCAGCAGTACCTGGATACCAAATGCTGCCATGGAAGACACTATGGGAGAGGCTAGTGATCAACGTCTACTGGGAACAGAGATGCAAACGTCTTTGACAACATACTAACAACCTGGTTCACACAGCATTTTAAGAGGATTCTATCACACGAGCAAGCAGGTTGGCACATGAGTACCAATCAGTGCAGCATCCCATATAAACAGGATGAAGGAAAATAAGATAAAACAAAACAAACCCCGATCAACCCATTGATGAGACTGTTTCATGATTAAAAACAAAACAAAACAAAACAAAACAAAACACAAGCTAGATGCAGAAAGGAACTGTCTATGCATTATTGGCAGCCATAATGAAAAGCATACATCTAAGTCATACCTAGTGGGGAAGGAGCTGACGGACAGTGTCTGCTCAAGATCGGGAGACAACACCATTTTCATTGTGGGCTGTAGAGACCTAAACAGTATGAGATGGGGAAAATGGTACATCTACAGCATTTGGATTTTGATGAAGAGGTTACAGCCATTCACCAGGAAAAAATATTCTCCTTCTGAAGTGGGTGTCCACATGCTAAATGTAAGTTTAGGTCCTTCTTTTATATCACCCACTAAAAATCACTGAAGATAGATCAATGGCTTAAAAATAAAAAATTAGGATCTGGAAAGGTGGCTCAGTGGTTAAGAGAACACACTGCACTTACAGATGATCCAAGTTTGGTTTCCAGCACCTACTTCAGGGAGCTTACAACTGTTTGTAGCTCCAGCTCCAGGGGATCCCCTAGCCTTTGCAGACATCTATACTCACATGAATATATCGTCACACAGAAACACATACATACATGGAATTTTTAAAAAATAAAAGCTGAGTTTATAAAATTGTAAAAGTCTGAAAACATCTGGGGGCATCTTCATTATGTTGAGTTTATCAATGATTATTATTCTTTTAAATATGGCTCTAGAGAGTAATCTCAGGGCTGTGTATGCTAAATATGCATCTTACTACTGAGCAACACTACCAGCATCTGGCTACTATTATACATAGATATGATACCAAAAATATAAACAACAAAATTAATATGTAAATTGGACTTTGCAAAAGTTACAACCTGTTGTGTCAAATGACACTCTGAAACAACTAACAGGTTGGCAAGAGATAATTTCACATTATTTAAGGATAATGGTCTCTTGTGAACAATATAGAAAGAGCTCTTATAACTCAACAGCAAAGGACAAATGAATCAATTAAAACTGGGCAAAACCCTGGAACAGAAGTCTATCCAGAGATATAAATGGTACATAAAAAGGCTCTCAACATCATTAATTGTAGGGAAATGAAAACCAAAACCACATTCAGGTACCAAGTCATTACTATTGGAACGGTCAGCATCAAAAGACTTGATAACAAGAAGTGTTCATGATACAGAGAAATTAGGTAATTGGTGGGAATGTAAAATGGTACAGCTGCTGTGAAATACCTCAAAAATTTAAAAGTGAGATGACCATGTATTAGGTTTTCCTAGAAGAACAAACCGCATAGAATGAAAGCATATTATAAAAGGGCATTTATTAGACAGGCTACCATGAAAGGGCTAGTTAGTCCAACACTGACCATCTGGACACTGGTGAGGCAAAGGGCCTGATAATTACTTCATCAAGCTGTATACCTAAGCAGTCCCTGTGGCATTGAGTACCTAGAATACTCCTGGAGAGTAGCTAACTCCTATTCATTCATATCAGAAGCCTGAAGAAGCTGATTTCTGAGGTGATCAAAGGACACAACAGCAACCCTGGGATAGATGTGCCTACTGACAAGAATCCAAAGCACTGCTTTTCCTCACACCTCTGTATTCTGGGCTACCACTGGAAGATGCTGCTCATTTGGGGATGGGGGGAAGAGACGGGTCTTCTCTTCTCCATTTATTTTTCCTGGAAATGTCCTCAAAGACCCACTTGGAGGTATGCCTCTTATTTGATTCCAGATCCAATTAAGTTGACAATCAAGAATAACCATTACAGACCACATTACTCAGTAATTCCACTCCTAAATTACACATAGGATAATTAAAACCAAACATTCAACCAAAGAACCAGAATTCTTCATTGTAGTGCCAAGATGAGAGTAGCATCAAGTATCTGACAAGTGGGTAATGAACTACGACACATTATGCTACATGGATCTATGTCCCACTAAGAAGAAGGAGGTCTTGATCCACGCCACAGCATGGATGAAGCTTGTTCTCTGTGTAGCTTCTACTATGGAAAACTTGTCGTCTCCTCTCCCCTTGTCTCCTACCTTCTGCCCCTTTCTGTTTTCTTCTCTTCTTTCTCTTCACTGTTTAGTAAGGTCAGGCTGGCCTAGAACTCACAACTTTCCTGCCTTAGCCTCCTGAGTGATGCAATTACAAGCATGTACTCTGACCCCCAGCACAGTTCATCTTTCCTGTGCATTGATGAAATCAAACACCTGTCTTCCCATAGGCCAACATTCTGTCCCTTACAATGTTTTCAATGTTATGGCATCTCTATGGTGTTTTGCTTTAAATTACTTTTGTCTTTTTGACAGCTTCTTTATCCTTTCCATCCAAACTATATCTTCATTTACATCCATGGTTTCCTCTTCCAAAATCCTTCTGGCTGTACATAGAACCTCATGAATGGTGGCCGTATCAGCATCCCAGTCAGCTTTTTATTCTTCACCTCTGTGTGCGTCTTAATCACATTTTCTTTCAATGTGCCACTTTCATGCACTCACTACTTCTTAGTCTTTGTGGACTCATTCTATTTTTCCTATTTGCCCTCTTTTATAAAATGCACTGGCTTTACTGCTAAGAGACAAAGAGCCAGCGCATCTGTGAGTTCACAATCATTGTGTGACCTAACAGAGATTCAATAAAATAGCACTCATTGAAGGGGATGATGGGGCAGCTCTGTGATCATGGTGTGTGCTTCTTCCAAAATTTAAACCAAACACGTGACAGCAATGTTTCACTACATGTAATTACTAATTGTGAATTTGCTGTGTTAACTGAAATTGGAACCATGTTTTTGTTTGTTTTTTGTTTTTTTGAGGGGTTGGATATTATTTAACTAAACCACGATAATTGTAGTTGTGCAAATAGGAGACAATAGGAGCAAAAATTATGTGGTATTGGGCAACATAAAATAGAAATTTAAAGGTAGGGCTAGCCAGTTTCAAATGACTTGGATTTACTGAAAAGTTGAGGCAGGCCTTGTAAGACAACACAGTGGACAGCAGCATGTGAGGATGGAATAAGGTCATGAGGTCACTGAGTGGGATTATCTGAAGAGAGCAGGGGAAATGCATCCCTACTGCTGGAAACGAGGGAAGAGTATAGCACTGAAGCAGTGAGCAGCCTGGTAGACTTTTCTAGAACTGTGAACTGGAGAAATTATACTAAAATCAAGACTCCTGGTTAGAGACTAGGGGGGTGTCTCAGCTGGTGAAGTGCTTCCCATGCAGGCATGAAGACATGAGTTTTGATCTCCAGGACCCATATAAAAGTGGAGTATGGCAATGGACACCTGGAACCCCAGAGCTAGGAGACAGAGATAGGAGGATCCTGGAACCTTGCTTTCCAGGAAGTCTAGTCAATTGGTGAACTCCAGTTTCAGTCAGAGACCTTTCCTCAAAATGAAGGTGTAGATGTGATTTAGGATGACACTTGACATCAACTTCTGGCCTCCACAAGTGCATGCACACACACCAGATGGATGAACGCTGCCATATGTCCATACTCTCTAGCTGTACAGGGCATACCCAAGTCATTCCAGTTGGTAGAAGCACTAAAACTATACATTTTCTAGTCCTTATCACCCATTCTATTTCTAAAAATGAAAAAATCATGAATATGCCTTTGCTCTTTAGGAAAAAATGAAATAAATCATTCTCTCATTTCTTAATTTTATTTCTGTTGCTAGAACTAAAATTAGGACTAAAAAAAATGTCAATGAACATTGGATCCATGGAAAAGCTATCTTTCAGTGACTAGAAGACAGGGAAAAGAAATTGAGCTTGGGAAGACATTGACATTTGGGATATGTTTGAATAGGAACACACACACAAATAAAGGTCCATAGGCCAAGCAGAAACTTAGGTCTATAGCTGAGGGAGAAAGGGGAGATTGGCAGTCTTTTATATTGAGATTGCAATTAGTCTAGAAGGGAATGTTGATTTGGGGGGATTTTGTAGAAATATAAAGGCATGGCTGTAGTTAAAGCTCCATGTCCTGGAAGCTTGGTCTCCAGTGTAACACTATGGAAATTTCCATAGGTGAAGTCCAGTGGAAGGTGACTAGGTCATTAATAACTTGGAGGGATGAGGGCTGGTCTTAAAGAGTGAAGTTTGACCAGACTTCAGTGGTTTGGGTGAGAATATAGTGTAGCAAGCCTGGTCCCTCCTGCTCCTTGCCTCCTTTCTCGTTGCTGCTGTCTTCTACATGCTGTCATCTGCCATGTCATTATATAACCGGAAAGACCTTGTCATACAGTGGTTTTCTGCTGTTGGAAATATGTATAGCCACAAATGAACTCCTTTTCTTTGGAAACCATCCTGTATCAAGCATGCTTTTCTCCTAACACAGATGGCTTCTTAGAGACCTTGCCATTTAAGGGGAGAAAAACCATGGTGGAATGCTGAAGGAAATTTAGAGGAGTTAGGAGGAAGTAGGACAGCCTGATCATGAATACCCTGGGCAAAATGACTCTCCAGGATGGGGCAGTACTCAGTTGAAAGATGAATAGAAAAGGAAACTGGGGGAGACTAATTTTACGTGCAATTAAGCACTCATTGAGCCAAGAAAGGATGTGTATACATGGAATATTTGTAAGATGCAATATTTGCAAGAACTTGGATGCTAGGTTAACAGAACTAAGAGGGTAAAATAGAAAGGTCCAGCATCCAAGGAAGATGTGGTAGATGATGCATCTGAGATGGCTTCTCAGATGGCAGCCAGTAACAAGGAATGCACGGTGACCAAAAGCCAAATCTAAGATGACAATAGGTGGCATTGAGATCTAGTCAAGGCACAGGTCTAAAAATATTCCCAGGACACAGTAGAGAGCTGAAAAGATTTCTATAGTGGAGAGAGAGCCTGGTCAAGGGAGAGGACTGAAACATTTTAGTTGCCTTTTAGCACTACTCTTTAATTATAGCTTGTGACACTTATGGAGAGGGAATACTGTGTGACTTTTCCTGGGGAGACATGAATAATCACCTACTCAGCTACATAGGGCAACAATGACAGAGCAGAGTGACCATTTTGCAAAAGTCCAACTCGAGGAACCAATGAGTTCACTGAGGTTATGGGGTACAGGTGAGGGGTCACTTAGGGGAGCATGGGGGACTCAAGCAGCTGCATCACTGAAATGCTCCCCTCACCAAGGGTGCTGGCATGGGAAAGTTGTATGGCTTGCAGGTAGCTGGATTAGTCTGTGAGTCTCTTATATGTAACCTTGGGGATGGTCTTCTGAATCTAAATTCCAGCTTTTATAAACATAGAATTTCCCAAAACTCCTTGAGTCTCCTGAGCCTCTTCCCTCCTTCTAGGAAGGAGTGCTGCAGTTTGGAGGAAATTGCTAAGCAACTGAACTGTGCTAATTGAACAGGTGAGAAACTAAAATTGGCAAAACTCCGTACTTTAAGGAGACATTTTGCAATGAGGAGTAGGAGGCAGTGCTATCGTTTGAATCCGACTTGACTCAAAGGATTAGGTGTTAAACTCCGTGTCCTGAGCTTGGCATTATTAGGCTGTGGTGATGGGTCCTAGCAGGAAGCTTTAGGTCATTAGGTTATAGCTCTAAAGGAATTGAGGAAGCCCAGTTCGTCCTCTTTCTCTCCTCTTTGTTTTCTTACCACAGGGGAAGCAGGTTTTCCTCACCATGAACCCCTTTCTGTGTTACATGCTGACTTACTGCAAGCTAAAAGTAAATCTCCAGACTAGAACCAAATAGCCCTTTTCTCTTCTGTGATTGTATTATCCCACTCATGTTTTTTTTTTTTTTTTTTTTTTTTTTTTTTTTTTTTTTTTTTTTTTTTTTTTTTTTTTTTTTACAGCAACCAAAAGCTGACTAATACAAGCACATTCCAGGAAAGATCCTTTTATTAACTTATATGACAGGCAGAAGGAAAGGGGTGTGGAAAATGGAGAGTTATCAGGACATAAAGAAGAAGAAATGACTTTGACACTTTTCAGAAAGAAATGAAGTAATGGCAGCAAACATCAGTAAACAAAAATATCTTAGCATTAGATCACTTAGTTTCTAAGATGCTCTGGCATCTATTATAGTAAAGGACCTGGTTGGGAGAACTGTCCGAATCAAGGTAAAGTACAGGAAGGTCTTTGTTTCTACCATCTACTCCTGATCCTTTGTAAAGGTACCTTGGGCTCATTTTATGGTGATGATTATGGATTGGCAACTAAGGATACATCTGAATTTTCCAGAAATTATTGGTATGCTCTGTGGTCGTGGAAGAGAAGTCCCTGTGCACTATCTCAGGAGTATGCTGTCTCACTTACTAGGATGCTGTTCTTTGGGAAGTGGAAGATATTTCTTCTTTATTTTAATTTATTCTTTATGTATTTCACATCATGTATCTTGATTCCATTCATTTCCCCATCTTTTCCTATCTACCCTCTACCCTTGAAACCATCTCCATAAAAGTAAAAAAAAAAATTAAGAGAAAAAGAGGAAAAACAAAAAATCAGTCTCGTCATGGAAGCTATACTGTGACACAGTGAGTCACGCAGTAAACCCTTTAATTCATATATCTTTACATGCAAGTGTTCATTGCAAAGAGTCATTGGTATGGTTCATTGCAAAGAGTTGAGGCCTCTGGTTTCTGCTATACTATCGACACTAGGTCCTCACTAGGACTTCTCATCATTATCCTGTTGTTGCCCTGTGTTGTGGAGATCCTGCAGCTTTGGGTCTGCTAGACCAGCCCCTTCACATGCTCCAGCAGGTCACAGATAGAGTGAATGTTGGAGCAGGCCAACCTAAAACTCTGGTTCTGGGCCTGGGTAGTTCCAGGCTTGGTCAGCCTGCCAGCTCTTCCTTGTCCTCACTACCAGGTTAAGCTCTCCAGTATTTCCCTGGTTAGTTTCACCCCTTGCAGAGATGAGCAGGGCACAGGGCCAGTTCTCCTGATTTCATGTCCTCAGGGGCAGATCTTCCACACCTACACTTTCAGCACCAGCTCTGCTGTGTTGCCCAGTCGAGGTGCACTCTCCCATGTGCAGCAGCTGATGAAAGGCAGGAATAACTCTTCTATTCTTATCACCTCAGGGCCAGTTCTCCCACTTGCAAGGTGGCAAAGGGCCAGGGGAAGCATCTCTCCCCTACTCATACCACCATATAGCAGGTGAGGGGCAGGGCCAGATCTCTCATGCTCACATTCTTGGGGCCAGCTCACCCTCACCTCCACCAATAGGGTCAGCTCTACTGTGTTGTCCAGGTGAGGAAAAGGGCCTGCTTTCCTGAGTGCTGCAGTTGGTAAGGGCCAGCTCCCTCATCTGTCATAGGCAATGAGGGTCAAGTGGTAAGGGGGGCAACTATCCCCTGCCCACACCTCTGCATGACAGATGAGTAGAGGGGACAACTCTTTCTCCCTTACAACTTTGGTGCTGGCTCACACACACCTCCACCAATGGGGTTGGCTCTACTGTGCTGTCCAGGCAAGGTGCAGGGCCTGCTCTCCCAAGTTCTGCAGCTGGTGGGGGTCAGGAGCAGCTCTCCCACTCTTATGACATCAGGGCCAGCTCTCCCACTCACCTCAAGCGTTGGGAAGCCCATTTGGAAGAATGAGTGGTGGAGAAGTGGAAGGTTTTAACAGCTCTTGCAGATATCAATCAGAGCCGGTCTATATTTGGTATAAAATTTACAATTAAACTGATGAATTAAATGGTGTATTTGTTTTCTCTATTTGTTTGGTGTGTATGTGGTACTTGCACGTGTGATTGTATGGATGCTCTTGCCTGTGTGTAAGTGCAGACCTAAAGTTGGCATCCAGTGTCTTCCTCTATTATTTTTCACCTTATTCTTTTGAGAAAAGATCTCTCACTAAGCCTAGAACTCATGGATTTTGATAGAGTGTCTGGCTAGCAAACAGAATCTGCTTATCTCTGTGTCCAAGCCCTAGGGTCACAGATGTATGCCATTATGCCCAGCTCGACATGGGTGCTAGTCATTTACACTAGGGTCCTTATTGTTGCTAGAGTTTTCTTGCCTTGCCCACAGTCAGAACAAATCTTTGTCACCCGCCAGTCCCACAGCTGCTCAGACCCAACCAAGTAAACACAGAGATTTTTATTGCTTACAAACTGTATGGCCATGGCAGGCTTCTTACTAACTGTTCTTATAGCTTAAATTAATCCATTTCCATAAATCTATACCTTGCCACATGGCTAGTGGCTTACCAGTGTCTTCACATGATGCCGGTCATGGCGGCAGCTGGCAGTGTCTCTCTGCCTCAGCCTTCCGCTTCCCAGAATTCTCCTCTCTCCTTGTCCCTCCTACTTCCTGCCTGGCCACAGGCCAATCAGTGTTTTATTTATTGACCAATCAGAGCAACAGATTTGACATACAGACCATCCCACAGCACCTTATGCTTGTTCTCTGAGTGCTTTACATGTTGAGGCATCTCCCTGTCCCCTTATACTCATTTTCTGTAAATGGAATGCCCTGGGGACAATATTTCTGATCATCCTGATTGACACATGATTTACTATGTGAGGAATTATTGTTTCCAATCTTGTTGAAACCTTTGTCTGTGTCTTTAGATAACTCAGATCATTTGGCAAGAATGAAAATGGTACCAGAAAATATTTTCATGTGCATGACATATGTTTATTTTCCTTAAGGTCAGCTTCATATGTCTTACATTTCTGATCTGAGTTTGAACAAGAGAAAAGTAAATTTCTTTTTTGCTTGTTCCACCAGGTTGATCTTATGGACTCCAAGAGAATCTCAGTATTAGGAATTAATTTTGTGGGAAGACAGTCCTTGTCTACCTCCTGTCTAGCAGGTATATAAAAAACCGGATCATAGGTATGATGGCCTCTGAGAGCTTTTAAACTATTTGGTGGTCTGTAGAAAGTGATGGAGGGCATAGAAAAAGATTTTATGGATCAGTCTTCTGCCATTCACTTTCTCCTCCTCTGCAGCCAGGATGAGCTGAAGCTGCTGGTGGGGTTAATTCCTTGATTGTTGTGTCAAATATGAGGCTCTGCTACATATACTTCTGTATATGTGAACAACTGTTTTTTAATAACCTGCCAAGAAGCTATAATCTCCTATTGCAGTCCCCCTGGGATTTAATTAGAATGGCTTTCCAAAGGCTGACATGTTTATGGGGCATAGGTAAAGAGACAGTTCATAAAACTGTCAATTTTCTGAGAAATTAGAGAAAAATTGGGCTGTTTAGTGCTTTGGCAATTCTGGGCTGCTGATACTAGCGTTGCAAGCAATGAAATCAAAGGGACCATAACAAGATCCTGGTGCATTAGATATGGGCAGGTTAAAAATAATGTACAAGGGCATTTGTCAATTTGAATGCATAAAGAGATGAGTGGAGAAAGGATGCAGAAACTGGAGTAGCTTGAGTCTGAGATGTTTGGGAATGAGGAAGTGAATGCTGAACTTCAGTCTATTTGCATCTGGAAAGAGTTATTATTTTTCATTTTCATAGACAACATCCAGAAATGAATTCTCAGGAGGAAGCTGGCTCTCCCCTGGAAACTGGTGATATTTACAAGGTTCTTCACTTAAACTATCTCTTCTTTCTTTAAGTGAAAGTTGCCAATCACAAAAGGACTGGAGAGAGAGAGAGAGAGAGAGAGAGAGAGATGATAGATGATAGATGATAGATAGATAGATAGATAGATAGATAGACAGACAGACAGACAGACAGACAGATAGATAGATAGATAGATAGATAATTGTCAAGGCTTTTGAAAGAAATGAGTCAAATATGAACTGGTCAGGCTTCCTTGTGCACCCTATCTCTTATCTTTTACAAAGCCTTCTCTGTGGGAACTACACATGTCCATAACACTGAAGATGTTGAGTTCCTACACCCTGCTTGCTGTAGGAAAAGGCAATGCAACAGTACCACATAGTCTTAATATTAGTGATAGCCAAGGAGTATTCTTAGAGTTACTGTGAGCAAAACTACCAGCAAGGCTTAGTTTTTCTCAGGGAGTATATTAGATCAATTATCATACATCTCTCCTTAGAACTTTTCTAACTTTGTTCTGAATTATTTGTTATAAATTTCATTTTACATGTGAGTAAAAGGACACAAAGGTATTATGTAGTCTGTTCAATCTTTTAAACAGTAAGAGGTGGACAGAGCCAGCACAAAAGAACTATCATTTACATATTTTAAAGCATCTATAAAATTGTGGAACACACATAAAACATAGAGGGTTTGGAGTAAAGGGAATTGAGAAGGATGTCACCTAAATAGCAGAGACTTGGATAATGATAACCACATCTTAATGGTGGATCAGTGGGGTGGGTTTCCTGGAGATGAGTGACAGCATGATTCTGTTACTTGGTTCCAGCTGCAGGTCAGTAGAAGGCAGAGCTTGAATTGTGTAAGTGAATATGGAGTTCTTACTAAGTGTCTGGAGTTTCCTATCTCTATCACAAGAACATGACAAAATTCATGACTGATAAATTTTACATATCTATATATTCATTGATTTAGTGTGATTTTCTCAGACACTAGGCAAAGGATTTAGAGTTTGAAATGCACTAAGACATAATCTTGTTTGCATAGTGGAAAGTAGTGGATTTAAAGTCATATTTGATTCAAGATACTGACACTAATACTTGTTGCTGAATTCTAATGGCTCCCTTGGGGGAGGGGGTGAGAAGGTGCCGCATCAATGACACAGACACTGGCCAGGTGGCAGTGGCAAGTCTTCAATCCCAGCACTCGGGAGGCAGAGCCAGGAGGATCTCTGTGAGTTTGAGACCAACCTGTTCTACAGAGCGAGATCCAGGACAGGCACCAAAGCTACACAGAGAAACCCAGTCTTGGGGAAAAAAAAAAGAGTATATTTCCTGATAGGTCAGCTACATTCTGCGAATGCCCTCTCTGACATGAGTGTGTGAAGTTAGAATCAGTAGACCATGAAAAAATAGAATGTGAAGAGCTTGGAAGGGTTGGAGCAGATCTGGGGGGAAGTAAAGAGAAGAGCAGAACAGTGAATTTGGTCAAATTGCATTGTATGCATTATGAAATTCTCAAAAATGCTATAAAATATCATACTAAATGTTTTTAAAGGTAGGAAGGTCTTCCACTCACTGGAGTCATGCTCCTGAAGAGAAACTGTACTTTCCTTTTTCTTTTCATTTCACTTTCTGGACAGGAAGTGAACTGCTCATCACCCTGCACTACCCACTCTCCCATCCTATGATGTGCTGTGTGGCCACAGGCACAAAGAAACTGGACCAAACTGATCATAGACCCGAGCCCAAATCAGTCTTTTATTTTTATAAATTGCTTATCTCAGGTATTCATTATACTAACAGGAAACTGACTTGCATAAAGCCAAAAAAAAATGTGTTGTTTCCTGAGATGTAGAGAAAGTTTGTATAAAAGAATTAAGTTTGAAGAGCATAAATATACTTTGATATGACTACAGAGGAGGAAGGAAGTTTGTGGGTAATCTTGGGAACATGAAGCATTCCATATTTTTGAAGTACAATGTGTATGGGTATGTGAATGTGGTGTGTGTGTGTGTGTGTGTGTGTGTGTGTGTGTGTGTGCGTGTGCATGTGTCATTATGTAAGTGAGATGGGAATGTGGCAACATGGAAAAGCATCAGAAGTTGAAGATGGCTCTAGTCCTGAGGAAAAAGGTTCATGTATGCAAATGCTTCATTCTATTAGAATGGAAGGCTAGTGTGGTGGTGCAAAACTTTAATTCCACAACTGAGGAGGGTGGGCAGAGGCAGGTGAATCTTGCTTTGCAGGCCAACCAGAGCTACATAGTATCTTAAAAAACCAACCAACCAACCAAACAAACAAACAAACAAAAAGCAAGAAAACAGAAGGAATAACTTAGAATAAAATATTTGTATACTTTCAACAAATATTTCTACACAATGGGATAATAATAGTTTAGTTCTCAGTCACTTATGTATTGACACTATTGATTTCATAAATTACAAAAACTGTGAGAAACAAGCAGTATGACATCAATGGGTGTGACTTAATTAACC
This sequence comes from Peromyscus leucopus, assembly GCF_004664715.2. Classification (NCBI taxonomy): domain Eukaryota; kingdom Metazoa; phylum Chordata; class Mammalia; order Rodentia; family Cricetidae; genus Peromyscus; species Peromyscus leucopus. The sequence continues at coordinate 24,861,940 of NC_051067.1, read as the reverse complement.
TGTGAGATATTTCCCACCACAAAACCCTTTGAGTTCTCAAGATAATCTTTTCAGAAAAACATGTTGGGTAATGTGTCGTCTAGCAAAACCTAGCCTTGATTTCAAATAATATATGGATTGATTTTACCAAATCAAGGACATCATGGCTTGATTAAAAATCCATAGTCTAACAACACAATTTTGCATAATTCTACCAATCAAGAGGCCTGCCAGCACTGGATAAAATTACTGGAGTTAAGTGAATTATAATTATAGCCCATATAAACCCATAATTAATGCAATGTTGTATTTATAATTTCATAATGGTACTAATTTAGCATGTTGTAACTTCTTTCATCTAAGGGTTAAGAAGTGATTCATAATTGTTAACCAATTAAAAATTGTAAACTATCCCAAGAATAAACCAATAATAGCCAATCAACTCAGTGCCCTATATAGTAAAGTCACTCTGCATTTGAGATTGTTGGAAAGTAACTAAGTCTAAAGATAGAGAAGATAATTTAGCTTATGATTTAATTGAGTTCCTGCTTTATTTTGTAAAATGTACATTGTATGTCAAATATAAGAGCTTATGTGTGCCATTTCCAGCATGAATTCAGTGTGTGTAGGACTTGGGGCGATGTCTTCACAGAACAATGACTAGGAGACCAAGAAGGTTGCCCACACATGTAGCAGAGAATGAAGTCCTGGTAGAAAATGCTTCAGTCTAGGCTGGTGAGATGGCTCAGCAGGTAAAGGTGCTGGCTCCAAATCCTCATGGCCTGAGAGTGAGTTCCAGAATCTACATGGTGGGAGGAGAGAACTAACTCCTGTAAGTCCTCCATAAGTCATCATGTATGCATAAACATGCACACACATACACAGAACAAATGATGTGTAATAAATAAACTTTATAAAAAGAAAATACTTTGGTTTTAGTAAGCGGTATGTAGGTAGGGATAAAAATATTTATTATGATTGTCATTGAACAAAAGAGAGCTTGGTTCTAGATGTATCACTGTATTCTATGATGACTGTACAACGTCTTGACTGTTTACACCAGAATATGCAACTAAAACACTATAGTTAAGTTTGTCACCTTTACAACTTATTAAAACAAACTTATCATAGAATCAACATATAGTAGTGTGAACAATTCATTTTTCCTTTCATTTCCTTTCCTGGAGATGAAATCCTAGAATCTGCCTTATTCGAGTAATTATAGTTTTCTTTCCTCTATAACTTTTTGAGTTTGCCTTCCCACACAGCAAAGACTTCATTATCATCATCTATTCTTTCTCTGTCCTACATTTTGTGGGACCTTGTCTTCTAAGCCTTTGAAATCATTATTGTGACTCTTTGGGAAATATAAAAATGTCATTAGATGCAGACTTTGTGTGATTTGTCTTTCATATAACATAAATCATCAGAGGGAGACTACTTGAAGCAGCTAAAGACACTGAATTTTTATTCCCTAGAAGATTATTTAGCTTCTTGTGTTTTGACTTTTCCCCCGCAAATTGCTGAAAGTGTTCCTGGTCCTTGCATATTCATAAAAAAAAGCAACTAAATATCAAATCTCTTTCAAAGTGAAAATGTATGTACACACATATATGAGTATGCATTGTAGAAAAGAGGAAGTGGTATTTGTAGCAGAAATGGAATAAAAGAGCAAAGAACAGAGGTCAAAGAGAGATGTGCTAAAAACCACCAAAGTACTACAGGGAAAATTCACTCTGATCCAGGGAAGCTGGAAGTTATTTGACAGTGTTTAACATGAAGCAGCTGAACGGAGAGCTCCTCAGTCATGATCCAGTTTTCTTTTGACTTGCAGAACTCTGAGCTGTCTCCAAAGAATTCAGTTTCTGGAATGAGGACACTGCTTCCTGATTTCCTTTGCCTGTCCAGTCGAGGAAGCACGTGGCAGTGTGATATGCCTGCCTGTGTGATCGGTCTGTCAGTCTCTATGAGTACCGTCTTCGTCTTCCCTGATTCTGAGGTGGCGTGCTATAAAATGCGTTTTTGGTGCAGCAACAGATAGTGTTGCCTTTCTTGCACTTTCTAGGGCTGTGGTGGATGGAAAACAATGAATTCTGAATTCTCAAGCCAGCCAGGCCATCTCTTGGCCAGCCTTGCCTCGGGCACCCTGGATATTGCTGCATGAGAGCTATATTTCATGTGTTCTCAAATGTTCATAGCTAACAGCTCATGTTTGAAGGCTGAGCCCTCTGCCACATAACCAACCTGACCAGCTTCCACCACTCCTAAGAAACTATCCATCAGAATTTGCTGGAATTTATTGCAAGAACAACCCTCTGTTTCATGTGTCACCATGTGTGAACCCTGGTTTTATCAAGTATTCCAGTAAAGTGATAACTTCTAATCTCTATCTAATAAAACACAAAAACCATCAATGGGTCAAGCAAAGGACTCTGTAGCTCAAAAAGTTATTCTTGAAGTCCATGTCTGAAAACTTTCTCTAGATATTGTGAAAATGAAGGGAAAGTGATAATTAACCCAGGTCTCCTAATTCTTTCTTAACAAAAGTCTAAAGATTCACAAAGCATGAGCTCTGTTTTTTTTCCCCGACTTCAGAGGGCATGCCAGATTTGGAGTAAAACTTATCTCTTTTTCTTTTCTTTTTACATTTTTTATTGTAAAATAAAGCTAGTGTGTGTGTGTGTGTGTGTGTGTGTGTGTGTGTGTGTGTGTGTGTGTTTCTGGATACTGTATACTGTATACATGTATGTGTAGCTTTGTATGGATGCCTGCAGATGCCAGAAGAGTCCATCAGATACCCTGGAGTTGCAGTCACCGGCGGTAGTCAGCTGACTGATACAGGTGTTAGGCACCAAACTCTATTCCTCTGCAAGAGCGGTGTGTACTCTCAATGGCTGAGCCATCCCTCTACTTTCTTGTGTTTTATTTTTGTTATGGTCTTTGTTCTTCTGGGGATCCAAACCAGAGCTTTAAGTCTCCTGAATGCTAGGTGAGTGCTCTTTCACTGGGCACACTCCCTTCACTTCACTTCTCAGAATCAAAGTAGCTAAATGAGTCCCTCTTAGCTTCTCTGGTTTCCTGACATCTCAGCCAAGCGATGAGCCCACAATCGTCACTGATTCATTCTTCCTGTTCACATTTGAAGGTGGAAGTATCCTTTCTCAGGTGTGATGTGTGAGAGGATAATCTCTCCTATATTGGGTTGTCTTCATTCTCTCCAATCACTCTGGAATCTTCTTCTAATCCCTATTCTTCTTCCTTTATTTGACTTGTGTTCCCACCAAAGAAAATCAATTTGTACTGCTTGCAACCCTCTTATCAGCTTTGTGATCTCTGTAATGTTTTCAATATTTTTGCTTGGAAAGTTTCATGTGTGCACAGACCAGCAGAGAGAATAGAATGGTGGGCCCCACTTATGCCACACCAATTCTCATCATTTCAGGATCTATCATTCCCATCAATACTTCCATGCCATCTCCCTGTCTGATTATTTTGGAACAAATCTCACACATCACAACATCCTCATTTGGTATCAGGAAAAGACTCTTAAGTTCTACATAATCAGAATGTCACTATCATATGTAACAGTATTCTGCTGTTGACTATCTAGTTCAAATGTTCTTTGTTTCCAGTGATGTTCTTAAGAGTGTTGTATCAGGATTTAAATGAAATCACACTTTGTCCTTTGCTGAACCATGTCCTGTGTCTTTCTTTCAGCAGCTTGTCTGTGGAAAGCCCTGTGACACTCTTTGTGTGGGGTTCCTCACCTAATTGATTTTACTGCTTACATTCTGTGAACATTTAGCAGCTCTGGTCCCTGAACTTCCTATGAACTGGTCAGTGATTGGGGAGGCCTGATTCAACTCATGTTTGCTGTCTGTAGCAAGAACTGTATTTTATACACCGTCATATATAAAAACTGTCTAAGTGAATATAATTCCACTGAGAAATTTTCAAGGTTATTATAATGAAAATGGTGTAAAGATTCTACACTTCAAATTTTGAAGTTGGGTTTTTCCCCTCAATTAGCAAGCCAAAGTCCCAATCGACCCAGGGATCACAGGGAAAAACATGATAGCCAAGTGTGCTTTGTGGTCCAACTAGGGTGTTTTCCAGGTTAGGTTCATTAAATGCATTTTTTGACTTGCAATGTTTTCACTTTATAGTGAGTTTACTGGAATGTCACCCCCATCACAAGGCAAAGAACAACTCTCCTGTAATTGGTAGGTGGCTGATATCTTATTGTTTTCCTTGTGATACTGAAAATAATTGACCAGATTTAGGGACACATCTTTGGTGGCAAGCCAGTAGGACTGAGGTGTAAGCAAGAAGGAGTGCTTTGCTTATAGTAATCTGAATCCTAAAAAGAATACAGACAGTGATGCAATGTTTTAGGTACATTACATCACTTGTGTTATCAATTCTAAGTGTTTTCTTTGAAAAAGAAACCTTCTGTTTATTAAGTGCTTAATAATTAGTGGCTGGTATTGAGCTTGAATAATGTGGACATCAGATTTACATTCATACAACTGTATTACTTCTTTTGATAGAACTCTATTCAACGTGAAAGTAAATTTGGACAAGGTCAGCTAGCTACACAAACTAATACATGAGCATGGTGGTGGTGGTGGGGTGTGAATGTGTAAATTTAGAAAATAAGTTCATAAGGATCAAGAGTCATCAGAGCTTGTACTGGCATTTTAATGCTTCCTGTGCTACAAATCCTCACATTTAGCTTAAATCAATAAAGACATAGGAGCCATCATACAGAGACATAGGCAAAACCTGAGATACTTCATTTCAAGAAAAAAAAAAAAACAAAACCGAGAGTGCAAATTGCAAGGTGTAATAGTTTTGCATGATAAATTCAAATCTTAGTTCATTCATGGCATCTCACTGAACCTGATCAATCTGTTTAAAATAGATTTTGCTCTTTTTACATGGATTATTTTAAAACTGAAGAATATATTTTTATAGTAGCATAGAATAGATGCTTGATTCTTTTTCTTTATTTACTAGTTTTAGAAACAGTGTTCTGAGTCCCCAGTTAATCATTTCAGCCATCAAGCACTTGCTGACTAGACAAGCAACTCATTAACCATTTGTTGTTCAGCCACAGATACTGCCAGATACTGACTGATACTGGCTGACTGATACTGACGAATTTCTCAGCCACCAGCCATCAGCCAATGCCATTGTCTTTTCAAGGTAGCTCTGACATTTTTTCAAAAAAATTTAATTTTGTTTGAGAACATTCTTGCTGTTAGTATGCATGTTACTTCAGTTTTATCTTGTTCAGCCTTCCTACCAGGTTTGAAATCACTCATTTCTCCAAAGAGAACTAATTTTTTCTAACGTCCAATAGAGTTTAGATGGTCATCAGCATGCTGGTAGTGTTTATTCCTATTGTTCTGGCAAGGCTTTCACAGTATTTTTGGTGGATAATGAAGGTAAAATGCACAGTGAATCCATATCTTTCTGAGCCTAATACTGGTCTCAACACATCCAACTTCCCTGGTTCAATCTTCTATCATCTCTTCACAGTGAAAAGTTATGTTTCTCAATAATGGCAACATAAATATGAATCTGCTTTGATACATAATTTATGTATCACAATGTCAAAATCGCAAAACCCATACTACCATGAGTGCTACACTTAATAAACACAGTGTAATGAAATCTGACTTGGACTCTTGCACCTTTGTACATTGATTTCCTTTTGAAAAACTACCTGGCTCCTTTTCTAGCATAATCATACACTGGTGCATGATTCCATATGTATATATGGATGGATGTGAAGTCATTGTTGTATCTTGGAATGCTTCATTTTTTTTTCATTGTTTTGACCAAGAATGTACAGATGTAAAGAAATTAGTAATTGAACATGAAGACCTTGGAAGAGTGCTCAGCACTTAAAATGAACTACACTTCTGATGATCATTTCTTTTTTCCCCTCTATTTTATGACCAAAAACCTAATATCTTTATCTGGTGAAATACAGAGTAGAGATCTTAGGTTTTGACATCACATTCCTTTCACATCCCTCTGCACAGTGTGGTCTTTATCTGTGTGACAGAGGGAAGAGTGCGCTCTATCACTCTACTCTCTGTGCATCAGTTCATTTTCTTTATATAACTTAATTAATAAATTGCTAATAACTAATAAATAACTAAATTAATAAATGTTTTTAATACCTCTCTGTGTTCAGATATATCAAAACTTTAAAACAGCAGTGGACACAGCTGTATTTACAACAAATATTGATCCTTATTATTAACGTAGTTCTTTGTTCATCCATTGGTGTTGCAGATCTAATTCTTCAAAAGGTACTGTTTGTGGTAAGAGTGGAACCCAAGAGATGGTGGGCTAGATGCCAATTAGAAGAGTGGAAGACACTGATTATACTCTTTTGTTGGTTGACTTCTCTGATATAATCGAGCTCGCAACAACTTTGGTTGTTTTTATCTTTGGAAACTTGAGTCAATTTAAACCAGTCTTAAGTCGCTGCTTCCTGAAGGTAATTTCTGTGATTGCTAGTTATGATGATGAGAAAAAAGTTAATTCTAAAACAGGGTCTATTCTTAACATCCCCCCTCCCCAGCAAATGTTTATTTTACTACTTTGAGATGAGGAGACATGTAGTTGAGATGTAATCCCCTTAAATTACTTAATTCTTAGGCATCAACCCACCCATTTATTCAACCCTTCTTTTATGAAGTCCTGAGTATTGCCTTAATTGGTGGAAAGAAAGCAGCTTGGGGATCACCTATGTAGTGCAAATGTGACATCTTCTAGGAGTTATGGTTGATGTTCATTCATGAATATTCAGATTGATAACATATTTCCTCACATTGACAACCAACCCACCCTTGTATATAAGGTGCCAAGTCAGGCGTGAGCATAGCTAATCATAAAGCTCTCATGTACTCCTCCACTGGACCTGGATGGGCTCAGGTTTGTCCTGCTTAGAGAAAGAGTAGCTGGGACAGTAGAGCTGGAGAGACCTCAGACCTCACTTGGCTCAAGTTTCTTATTTAACAGAGGAGAAAGCTTCAGTTCAGACAGGGAAAAAGAGAGTCACCTTAAAAATCAAATCATTGAAACTATAATGTGTTAGGCCATTTGTGCCTTTATTTTTATACTTTATTCTTTCTTCCCAATTTCACAATAAAAATGAGTACCTTCACTTATTTATCTTTAGAAAAATTACCTCTTTTGACATTCAATATCCAAGGAAGGTATATTTTTTTCCTAATCCACTCTTTTCTTCTTACAGCTTATCCTGGGATATTGAAAAGGCTTCATTTTTTTGCAGATAAATCTGTAAGTTTAAAGAAGTGCTGATCTAAATTCCAAAATATACTTTATAGAATTTTATAAATCAATTATACAGAAGTCAAGAAAGCAAGGCAATAGGCAAGAACATATTTAAGTTAGAACTAGGAATTTTTTTCTATAGACATCAAGATACAATATAAAATGATAGACAAAAAACAATCAAGTGGTTTGAGCACAAAATAATAAAGGAGTAGTGTATATTAGATTGTATTGGACAGAAGTTGATTATCAAAAATGGATTTTTTAAAAAAATTAATTTGGGTTAGTATACAAATAAATGGTTTTCATTGTGATGACTTTATATTTATATATTACCATAATCTAATATCCTAAATGGAGAAATATACTTACATGATTATACATGTATATGTGGTTAAAAATTTAGAACTCTAATTTATGTGATGAACACACAAAAGGACAACTGGTAATTTTAGCAATAAAAATGGTCTTGTATGTATATAAGAAAATTGCAACCAAATGTGCTTTTTAAATTGTGCATGTGTATGTGTGTAGAGCAAGAGGAAAGGAAGCCATCTATGTGAACAGAAAAGGCTGGCACAGCTTTGTCTCTTTGACTCTGTGTGTTAATAAAACATGTTAGATATTTACTTTTTCAACTACTATGAAGAGTTCAGGCCGAATTAACCGGCAACATTCTATTGGGATTTAAAGTCCTGCTTCACAGAATGAATTCCATCCCTGACAAAGTTTTGGGGCCATGAACCTATGGCGAGACAGGTCATAGGTCTTAGGAAAGAACATAATACTATTTTTCTGCCAAATGGGCATAGTATTGGTAACTGATTCCTATTGATTTATTGTTATACCTATAGATCAGTGCATCTGTCAACCCTCATTAGAGAAGCTTCTCTTTGTAGTAGATGGTGGTTAACAGAGACCCACAATTGGCCAAGGTGTGGAGAATAAGAGACTGCAGAACGTTCAGGCCTCAGTGGAACATAAACATTACACCTCCTCCTCTCAGTGCTCAGGAATCCTCATGGAGGAGGGAACAGAAAGAATGTGAGGGCTAGAGGCAGTGAACGACTACAAGGAAACAGTGTCTTCAGATACAGTAGGTGTAGGTGCACATCTGAACTCTAGGCGATTAGGACATCATGCACAATACACGGGCAATCCTAAAACAGACTGACTCCCAGCATGAAGAGGTGTGGTGGACATAAAATCTCACTCCTAGGTGACAAGCTACTGGTAAGTATTGATTGCTTGGAGATAAAAAAAAGAGTTGTCTCTAAGAGTGTGGTCCCTGGTAAACTGACCGCTCTCCAGTGGAAGGTAACACATCCAAAAATATTTGGGGAGCAAAACTGGCCTTGATGGGCTAAAAACAGAGCAGAACATTGGATGTATAGAGAAGAGGTGGAAATTTGGGAAGAGTTGGGGGAAGGGAGTGAATAAAGCTCATCATATAAAATTCTGAAAGAACTAATACAAATATTTGCAAAAAAAGAAGTTAAGTTCCCCAAATTGTCCCTAATGAGTTGCACATTTTCTAAGTGTGTATCTTTGGTATGTTTTAAAACCACTCCATATTTTAAACTAAGTAAAGAGACTATTGTGTCTACTATCTATCACAGTAAATGTTCTCTCTGAAACCCAGAATTATCACCTCATCCCTCCAGGACTTAGGCTTGAGTGCTGTCCATCTGGTTTTCTTTATTCCTTCTTTCTATTTATCCTTGAAATCTGGGTGAGCTGACAATGATTAAGCATGCCATGCTGTGTTCTGAAAGGTGGAGATTTTTCTGGACTTTGTTATCTGCTTCTGCTTCAGTCCATGCAAGTTTCCTACAGCCGAGAAGTCTGAAGACTTCAAGTCCCCTGCTTCACAACCAACCTAGTGTGAGGGAGAATAATAGAGTCTGAAGGTCAAAAATGTCTGCTCCTCATCACAAAACAAAACAAAAAAAGTAGAGAAACTGGTTTTAAGAAGTAGATACTAAGTTAGTGTAATTATTAGAAGTAACAGCAAAGATTAGATGTGGAAAACTTCATTGAGTGCTTTCTAGGCATCAGTTCATGTAGATGTAACCAATCATCTTATTAAATAAGAAACACAGAACCAATGCAAAGAAGAAAGCCAAGAGATCAGAGCTAAGAGCCTTACCCTGCAGCTAGCCTCTTAAGGAAAGAGACCTACTTCCTGTGTGGTTGTCTTTATATAGTCTTTCTGTTCTGCTTTCTCATTGGTTGTAAATGCAAACACATGACTGCCTTGTCACTGCCTGTCTGTAGAGACTTCCAGGTCTTCTATGGTATTGAGATTAAAGGCATGTGTCTCCAATGCTGACTGTATCCTTGAATACACAGAGATCTACCTAGCTCTGTCTACCAAGTGCTGGGATTAAAGGCGTGCGCCACCACTGCCACACTCTTGCTATGGCTCTAATAGTTCTGACCCCTGGGTAACTTTATTTATTAACATACAATTAAAGTCACATTTCAGTACAAATAAAATACCACCATAAGTTCATACAATCCTCACAAACAAAGCTCATTTTCTCACATAGAACATACAGCACAGGGAACTTGGAAACCAGTTCATATACACTGAGCTCAGAAGTGTTGGTATCAGGATGGAACCCAAGCTATCTGTTTCCTGAAACTATTCTACAAACACAGCCAAGGATGCAGGGAACAATTTTGTGTGTTTTTTTTATTGCAACCTATGCAAAGTGGGTGTGCAATTCATGGCTTTTGGTTAACTGGCTACAAGTAATTTCTCTGTATTTTTTCTACACTTTTGCTATGAGTTTGTGGGATGACTGTTTTGAATTTTCAATCCACTTACACCTAGAGAGCTAATGAAGTTTCTGATGGATTTGTCCTGTAAGCTTTTAAGACATTTTGATTAGTCTGAATGGGATGTGATACATTCTATGGAAATACTGAATTCCTTGTTCTGCTCCTCCACTGTTTCCTTGGCCCTGCATGGAAAGCATGGCATGGTTCTGGGAAACTTTCCTTTTCATTCACCCCTCTACCCTGCAGTCCACATTCATAGGAAGATGTTTTCACCATTTTTGCTGTCAAGATGGGACTAAATATTCATGGCTCTTTGACCCTTACATAAACATTGACAAGGGCATTAGGTTCTAGGGAAATCAAATGTCCTTTGCACTATATATATGGGCTGACTCAGAAGAAATAGACATCCTGATTTGACCTACCATGTTCCTTGTGAACATGCTAGAAACTCCAATTAATATAGTGTGTTAAAGATTAATCATTACTGACTCTTGCTGATGTGATAGTAGTTAGCTTCCAAAAGGGATAAACAACTTCCAAAGTACTTTCCTGAGAGCTGTGGACTCTATCGCATGTCAACTCTTGAGCAGAAGAATTTCAAAATGGATAGCTGCTTTTAATGAATATTGAGATCTTCTCATGCTGTGTTCTACTTGAAGCTGTTGTTGCTGGTTATTTAGACTGGTACATGTTACCAATGATAAGGAACACCATTTAGACACTGGTGACCACATTTTTATTGCTATTATTAATTTTTCTTAACATGCCTCATGCTGCAGAGTCTCTACTAACTGGTCACTTGTGACTGATTTGATGCCTTTGGGTTATACTGAGCAGAGAATCTGTTGAGTGAGGCCAGGTGTAGTGAGGCAAAATTTCAAAGGCTCGAGATAGAGTCAACCCAGCCTAATGGTTACAGTTGAATTTCACTGCTTGCATGGTTTCTTTAGGGTGGGTCTACAATACAAGAGGAGAACAATTTAGTTAATTACCATTCCAGACAGAAATGCTAAAAAGCTAGACAAAAATATAGCTTTGAAATGACTTAGTTCTACTACCTCCAAAAATCAATATAGAGAAAAAGATAAATGATGAGTTTCTATGCTTTTTGCTGGAAGAACACAGAACATATCCCAACTGTTGAGATTATACATATCACCATCCTCCTCCATTAGTTAACCTTGGGCAATGTCTTTCAAAAGCTATTTTTACCATCTGCTCAGTGTTTTGTTTGATGTCTCACATCAAATCTCTTCCTTGTTTTTCACAGCAATCTTATAGACTGCACACATATTTCCATTTTATAATTGAATGAAGCAAGGCTTAGAGAATTTTGGCATCATACACTAGTTAGATGCAATAATTCTGAGTTTTAAACAGGGTTGTGTCAAGTTCAGGTCTTGTTTTATATTACCTACCCATTCCTCCATTAGCTAGCAATATTAGAAAAAAAAGAAGAAAGAGGAACAAAGTGGTGAATTTTGTGGGGTGATTAACCTTTATATATAATTAATATACAAATCACTACTTTTCTATTATTTTTAATTAGTGTACAAATAATGGGTTTCGTTCCATCTTTTGTCTCTGCTTCTTATTGTTTCTTTTCTTTCTCAAAATGGTCCACTCTGCTTTGTCATATAATGTATGTGTGTGTGTGCATGCGCACATGTATGTGTGAAATCATGATACACATTTTGTATTTCTTTATGACTCTGTTGTTTTCTCTGCCCCTTCCTTTAGACTCCTTTCTCTCAACTCATAGCCCCATTCAACTTCAATCTCGTGTGTGTCTGTTTATGCATATGCACAATGGATATATATTTAAATTTCAATCATCCATCTGAGGCAGACACAATCTGCCTTGGTTCTTCAATGCTACTTCCATTGAACCCCATGGAAGATATTTATTTACCTTCACTATGCCTTGTCACACCATTTCCTGTATGCTCTCCTCTCCAAACCCCTGGGATTCTGAACCTAACTGGGTACCAGAATTGTGTGAGAGTTAGGGAGTTGGATGTTGGAATGCTGAACGTTCATTTGTTCAAGGCTTGGTTCCCAGGGTGCTGTTACTGAGAGGTGGCAGAATTGGTGGCCTAGTGGGAGGAAGTTAAGTCATTGGGTACATGCATTTGAAGGCGTTATTGGAATCCTGTTCCCTGCCCCCATGTTTTCACTCAATATTTTGCTTCCTGGCCATGAGGTAAGTTGTTTGTGTCTCCATATTTGCTCCTCTGTTGCCATTCACTATCTCACCATTGATCTAAAAGCAGTAAGTATATCCAATCACAGACAAGGACCGCTGAAATGGTGAGGCAAAGTAAAGCATTTGTCTTTATAAATAAACTATATCAAATGTTAGTCATAGTGGTAGAAAGTTGGCTAACACAGGTAGCAGTAGTAAGCATTAGTGTCCCTGAGTCCTAGGTTTAAATTAGAAAAATCATAAAACTTCTCTGTAAAGTTAACCTGAGATGACTGTATGTCTCTCACCAAAATTCTCCAGAGAATGATTGACTCTCATTTCACACAAACAAGAGGCAGATTTTAATGGACTAGACACATCTAGACAGACCTACCAAATACTGAAGATCCGAGTTCATATTCTTCTCCCATATGCATATTATGCGATGCAAGGTGAACCATTTAGTGTCTCTGATTTGTTTTCTAACAACAGACAGAAAAAAAAGTGCAATCTAAGGAAGTGAAAGCCAAACTTTGATTTGAAATACTGAATTGGGGGAAGAATATTATAGCTATCTGCTAAAATCAGAAGGTGATCAAATAATATTGAAGAAAATCACAAAATAGAACTTCAGAGTAGAGTAAAATCAAGATGACAGATCATTTTTCATATGCTTGGACATAACCTCTCTAAGCCCCCAGCCTGCAAAAATATATAAACTTCTTATAAATATAACAGATAGCTGTAAAATCAATTTGTTCAAGAGCCTTTCAGTTTTATTGCTTAGACTTGCTGGGATATTTTGCTTATACATAGATTTCATATGGAAATTATTTCAAATCATAAGATAGACCCCTTTTAGACTGGTGAGGCTGTTAGGCTGTGAGTTACATGACCTTCATAGGCTCTCGTTTGTTCCCCCGCCCCCAGATTCGTAATTGGTTTTAACAGCACAAAAATGGCACATGGTTTCAGTATAGACTAGGCCGATTTGACCCCCAGACACAATGCTATTATTATTATTATTTTAAATAAGAGCAAACGAAGAAAGGCTGGAATAAATGCAGTTACTATAAACAAGGCAGAGGGAGGCTTACTAACACAGGAAGAAGTCAAGCTCATTAAAGAAGGCGATTATCACCTCTGACATGCAGAATGTGTACTGCATTCAATTAAGTTTCTTAACGAGGCATTTCATTGTGTGTCTTTAGCTGAGGGAGTTTGGAAGGCAGCTTTGTTTTCAAACTTGATGCAAAAGAGAGCTCTACACTCGGGGTTTGCTGGTATAGAATATTTGCAGAGTGACTCAATCAGGAATATTCAATGCACAGATGCACGTGCAATTTCAGAAGTGGCTGCTGACGCGTGCAAAGCACACCCAAGTGTCGAGTTTCTGAGTGGAAAATTTAAAGTTTGCCACATCCTACAACATGAATTTTCATCCTAGACAGATGATAAATGCTTGGTCTTTGTCTTTTTTTCTGTTAATGCAATAAATGAGTTTAAATAAGGAGTTTGGGGATAGTATCTTAAACAAACTGTAATCCGTTGCTTTCTCCCTGGATTTTATTACTGCTAATTTCTATGCTGTTGCTCAACAGATTTAGCTTTCTACTTTACATTCCAAATTTCTTATAGAATGTGAGACATACTTAATTTTCTTTGAGACTTAAACAAACTGCTCTCCTCCCAAAGACGATTTTCTTGACCACCCAAAACTCTTCACGCCTATTCTTAAGCAGTGCTGGAATAAAAATAGCTATATTATGTATTGATATCCACCTCTTCTGATACTCATATTCACAAATGTGTACATTTTGAGCAAACTAAATTGCTTTTCACTGAGCACATTTATTTTAAAAAGATATATTTTGTGGCTCTGCTTTCCTACATTTAAAAATACCTCACCAAACCACAATGCTATTACAAGAAATGGAACCAGGCTGTTGCTCAAATCTAAAGTTTGCATTCAAACTCTTTCTCCAAGCATACAGCTAAATTCTGGAAAACCTAGAGCCCATCAGCATGATTTCCCCTGGGATTTTTTTACCTGTTCCATCTAAGAGTAAGTGATGGGATAGCAATTTCGTAGCCTCATTTTCTCTATCTATCAGAAAAGCAGCAGTGTCTACAGAGTACCCAGGAGACAAGCAAGTCCGAGATGGAATCGATGTATGTATCTACCATGGAGAGAAGAGTCTAAATCTTTCTAAATGTCAGCAGATGAGAGAATTTGAATGGGACCCATAATATTACTAAGGGGTTAAAAATCCATTTCCTGTTAAATTACGAAGTGCTATTGTTCCGTGAATATCATGTGATTTTCATGGGACTTTCAAGGCTGGTTTATGTCCTTGGTAAGTGCTCAAAACCTTCTTTAAGGGTCAAATATTCTATGACATTAACCATTACATAAGTACTTGATGTGGCCCCAGCCTCTATTGGTTTCCATCATGATGTCATGCTTCCAATATGTGTTTAGTCTGATTTTAAAATAAATCCACCCTTTTCTGAATTTGTTATGCACTGTCTTTCTAGTCTGGACAGTCTGTACTGCCTTTATTCCTTGCTCCTCACCTTTGTATTATTTACATTTTATATGAGAGATATCTTATCATTGGCCCTTTTGCTGATACAGTTTGTCATGTATATTCCATGTAATTTAAATTAAGAAAAAAAAAGTATCTATGGAAAACAACGGAATATGCTTAGCTGTAATTATCACCCACTATACATTTGTATAAGAAAATATGATATATACATAAGTATATACCAAGCACGATAAATTAAAACATTAAAAAGCAAAATTGAAACTCAGGACGTGATTTTAACACTGAATTTATTTGTCGTTTTATGCATACAGTGCATTTGATCACCATAAACACTACCTGCCCTCCACCTCCTTCAACCCCAATCCTACCCCCTCCATTCTACAAGTCTTCTTTTCACGACCATGTCCTTTTCTTTTGTGTTAAGGCTCACTGGTTTTAATAAAGATCCACTGACTCCTGGTGGGCTCCTCAGAGGATACATAGCTGAAGCCAATGACTGCCCCTCCTAGAATTCACAAGTAGCCAGTAACTCCACAGGAAAGGCTAGGTCCCTAGGAACCCCTCCCCATCAAATGATTGTTGATTGGCCTAGTCTTGGGTATGACCATTGCTGTCAGCCTTAACAGCTCTGGGTCACAACTTCATTGGCTGTATCAGTCCCAGGAGACCTCATTTCACAGCCCTCCTTACTATCTCTCCTTCCTTTTACATTCTTTCCACTCTTATTTTCTCCATGCTCCCAAAGATTTAGAGGGGGTGGTATAAATGCCCTGTTTACAGGTTAACATTCAGTGACAACTTATTCTCAGCATCTTGAGCAACCATCTGTCTCTGCCCTCACCACTGTTCTCCGCAGACGAACATCTCTGCCAAGGATAGGAGTAGCATTTATCTGTTGATATAAACATAAATATTTGTACTTTGGTTTCTTGAAGGTACCAGTGCTGACTGGGATGGGATGAAATTTCAAAGTAGCTTTAATTTGCACTTCCCTGGTAGCTAATGATGATAAACACTTTTAAAAATGTTTATTGGCCATTCATATTCTTTCTTTTGGGAATTTTCCATTTAGACCCAGGCTTGATTTATTTTAAACTAGATTGTATGTTACTTGATGTTTAGCTTCCCTGGTTCTATGCGTGGTCTAGATATTAAGCATCTTAGAGCTGGGCAGATATTTCTTTTATTCTGTAAGCTGCTTCCTCACTCAGTTCATGTTTTCCTTTGCAGTACAGAAACATTTTAATTCGATACGATCCTATTTGGCAATCGGTGGTCATGCTTCTTCTGCTACTAAATTATTTTCAGAAAGTCCTTGTCTATATAGTGACATACGCTCACTACTTTTCCTACAGGAGTTTGAGAATGTTAGGCCTTATGTTGAGATGCTTAATCTATTCAGAGTTGAGGACTTTGCAGAGTGAGAAACAAGGATCTAATGCTCTACTTATTGGCATCCTGTTTTCCTAGCACCATTTATTGAAAACGCTGTATTTTCTCCAGTGTGCATTTTTTGTCATTTTCATTTTTCAGATCGCCATAGTTGCATGGACTAATATCCGGGTCCCTAATTTTGTTTTGCTAATCTATTTGTCTGTGTTATTTTTATTACTATAGCTCTGTAGTATACTTTGAAATTTGCTCCGATGATACATCTCCACAGTATTATTTTATTTAGGATTGTTTGGGCTATTCTTTTTATTTCCATGTACATTTTAAGATCCTTTTCAATATCTGTAAAGAATAGCCCTGGGAATTTTGATTGGGGGGACATTGAACTTTTAGATTTTTTCATTGTCTTAAAGACTGTGTCATAGAGATCTGTTATTTCTCTGATAAGGTGTATTCTCACATATTTATTGTTTGGCTGGATATAATTAACTGGGTCATTTCCCTTACTCCTTTTTCAGTGTGTTTTCCATTAGCATATAGAAAATCTACGGAGTTTTTTGTGTGTATCCTCTCACTTTGCTGAAAGTTTTTACCAGTCCTAAGATTTCTTCTTCTTTCTGGTGGATTTTAGAAATTCACCTATTAATCTGATTTTCAATTTCATGAAATTCATTGGTATTTATTATAATCTCTCCCCTTTCATCTCTAATTTTATTAATCTGGTTTATTCTTTACGTTAATTTGTCTAAGGGCTTGTTATTCATTTTTATCTTTCCAAATAACCAACTTTTCATTTAATTAGTTCTTTGTTTTCATTTCTATTTCATTAAATTCTGCTCTAATCTTATTATTTCTCCTCTTCTACTGCTATTGTTTTTGTTTTCTTCTTGTTTATCCAGGGCCTTAAATTGTTAAGGTATTTGGGTTCTCTGCGATATTTTTTAATGTAGGCAATTAGAGATACCAGTTTGTCTTTTAGGACTTCATTTGTGCTCATCCTCAACTATCAATTTTGTGTGGTGTAGCTTCATTTTCATTCACTTCTAAAAATTTCTGATTTTTTTCTCTTTTACTTCTTCAATGATCCATCACTATTCTGCATATTTTTCTGTGGTTTCTCTAGTCAGAGTTTGTTAGTAGGACAAAACTGATAGAATGAATATATTTTTAAAGGGAATTTATTAGGTTGGCTTACACCAGATGGTCTGAATAGTCCAACAAGGCTGTCCTACACTGGAGAGACCAAGAACTCAGTATTACTAGTAGTTCTAAGTTCATGAGGCTGGCTGCTTCAATCGTCCTAGTTAGAAATGAAAGCTTAGAGGATTCATGAAGAGCTGCTGGTGTTCAGTCCATGCTGTAAGTCCAAAGAAGCTTGGTTCTGATTTCAGTGAAGAAATACAGCAACAGGAGCCATGACAGCCACACAGTAGATGAACTAGCCAGAAAAAGTGAAGCCAAGCAGACATGAGCAACATCTCCATTTTCTATGTCCTTCTCTCTAAGCTGTCATCAGCATTATACCTCTACATTTAGAGTGTGTTTCCCACTTCCAATAACTCAGTTGAGAAGATAGTTTGCAAGTTTTACCAGTGTCTTGTCTTTTAGTTGATTCCATAGCCAGTCAAGTTAGCAAGTTAGGTCAATCATCACAAGTCCACTCTTTGTCAATATGACAATTACATCTCATTATGTCATTCTTAATTCCAAATGAAAACAGGTCATAATTCAACCTAATATGATATATCTGTTCCATGTACAACTACAAATGCATTATTATTATGATGATATTTCAATTTTTAAAAATTTTATTCTTACAGTATAGGTGATAAATTCCTTCAAGGAATGCTTAGACTTTTAGTGTTCCATAACTTAAATATAGTAATAGAGGTTTACATCCTTTAACCACTGGTATTATTTCAGTTGATGCTCTATTACATGATAAAAACACAGAGGAAAGTTACAGTATTTAACTCCTGCAAGTCTTATCAGGCTCCTTTCTTCTCCCCATTTTTATTCCCATGTAAATCATATGCATTAAGCTTTAGTGAGTCATTTTCTTCACCGGTAGGTTTGAAAGGATCAAAGGTATCCTTATCATACTTTAGAAAATTGGAGAAGATTCTTTTGAAGATCTCCATTTGTGGTATGATTCTAGATGATCATTCACAGAAAACATCTTGATTTCATAGATGAGAATGCAGACATTCTTATGTGTTGAAGTTCAATTCAAAATGAATATCCGATTATCAACACTTGAAATGAAAGAAGAAAAGCATGTGATTTGAATTTCATGATCCTTTACCTTTTGATTTCTTCCAATAAAATAAGTCTGGCATTATGAAAAAAACACCTAAATAATTTGCTACAACCCAATGTGCACTTTCAAAACAAACATCTTTGAGTTATCATAGTCACAGGGGAAGGCTGTTACCAAAGTCTTTGATGCTTGCTTTTGGGTCTGAAGGAATATTAACTGTTGTAAGACATTTTAATTTTAAAGATATTCTGAGAACAATTTGATCATTGATTTTTAATGGATCATATAATGAATAAGTTTAATTTTATCTTTTCCTCACTCCCCTGTGTTGCAGCCATTCTGTAAAATCTGTGATAAGGAAAAACCAACTCTACAAACTCTTTCCAAGTTGGGGGTTGCTGCACATATAGCTCTCAGCAAAGACAGCCAAAGTGAGTGCCCAGATGTTCATGTGCTATCAGGGCCTTGTATCCACACACCTCACAGCCTCCCACAGAACTTTCCCTCAGCATATTGTCTTCCATTATCTTGAAAACCAAATGAAATCTTCTTCCTTGATATTGCTATTGCATTTGTCTATCATGGGCACAATGAAATAAGCTTTCTCGACAAATTAAAAATGTCCTATAACTCATTGATTTACTCATTCATTCATTCATAGATACAAAAAATTTTAAAGATATGTATAGACAACTGATCCTTTGCTGCAGTATTGGAGAGATATCTAAATATCTTTAGCTCTGCCTCCAAAATGCACAGAATGAATGTTCTTCCCCTATTTCTTTCCACATTGACTATTTTCCCTGTTTCTTTAATTTTTATCATAGACAAAATCATTTTTCTTGCTTAAATTCCCCATATGTTACATATGGATAAATTTTACAACAAATTGTTAGTCATAATCATGCAGTCTTAATTATAACCCTTTGCCATTTCTATTAGTGGTTTTAAAAATGCTTTAGATTCTAGCTTCCTGCTCATTGATGCACTCCAGGAACTCTGGGTAAGGAGATGGAGATTAGATGACTGTGAGGGGACCCCCTAATGCCAGGTGAGATAGGGAATTCCCATAAGTAACCCCCCAGTCACTTGCCTGTGAGACCAGAGTAAGCCTGGTGTGGAGGAGTAGGAACAGAGCCTGGCTGCTAAGATTCTGAGTGCCAACAGGGAGTGGCTGGTGACAGATGGGAGGTCAAAGGGCACTTTGTACAGAGCTTGGAAGCCTTATTAGTTAGTGTGTTCAGCCCCTCTATGTCTGAAATTTTGAACTGAACTTCAAACCACCCCATAGGCATAGATTCATCTTATGCACTTCTGGACCCAAGCACAGTAGCCCTTGCAACCATTTGGTTAGCCATCTCCCTGGTTTCCTGGGCCAGCACCCAGTCACCTTCTGACAAGACCCTTTGACCTTTGCTGCACCATCAACATTCTTAGCAAACAGATGCAACTGATAGCTGACAGCTGTCCATGCAGTCCTCTTTAAAGCCATCATTCCATCCAACCCTGAAGTGCATTTTTCTGACTGCATCTCCTTGATCGCAATCCCCCAAAGACTCAGAAATTATTTTGTTCTTCATTTTGGGCTGATTTTTATCTCTGTTGACAGGGGTTTTTAATTTAGCATTTCTATCCCAGCTTCCTTTTTGGTTTGCTATTTTCTTGATATTTATAGGTACTTCACGCTCAACTAAGTCTGAGCCCAGGGATGCTCTGCTTTATAACTGAACACTTAAGTTCAGTCACTGTCCTGTTTCTTGGGCCATCTCTTGCCATTGGCTTTATATGCTGTCCTCTTCCTCTGGTTTATGAGATGTTCTAAAATTGTAGAAATCAACTTGCTTCCCATTTGGCCCTTTGCAAGTGAAGGAGACAAACTTAAATTTGCTTTCATATCTCTGTCAACTTCTTCTTTTCCTGAGTGCTCTTTCATCTTCTATCATGTTTTCCCCAGTGTTTTTAAGTCTGTGGTGTGTTTTTCTTTTTAATCTTTCTTTAATCTGTTTCTTTTGAATACAATGTTGTGAGTCAGCAAAGATGCATATCTGCATTTAGCTGTCTGTGATTAACTGAAATCCTCCAATATTCCTTTCTCAAAGGTCAAAAGCAGTTTGCATGTTAATCCGTAATTTCCCCAAGACTCTTAGCATTGTTATCTACATTCGGGTTGTGTAATGCTAAGTATTTCTTATTCTTCCCATGTGTCCATTCATTCTTATCACTCTTGTGATGCCTACTCCTTAACATGAAAGTTTCAAAGGCTCGACTTATAGCCATCTCACTTCTAAGGACCAAATTAGGTAACACATGTCCATCACTTATTGCAGAGAATAGCACAAAGCATGAACTTGATTACCAGCCCTTGGGAATGATGTCCATGAGTTTTCACTTCTTGTTATGATGTGTACTGAGCTCAACTGTGCTATCTGTGCACTCAGAAGCTAAGTTTAACTTCTTGTTGTCTCTAACACCCAGAACCATATCTAATGCATGTGTTTATAAAAATATTGGTTGTTTAATGGATGCTTGTAGAGGGAAGTTCATAGGCTTCCAGACTCCTTAGTAATAGGCCATCTGAATATCTCTGTCTAGTTCCCGGAATAAAAATCTAGTAAATGGTAATTCCTAATGTCTTTCCCAACAAACATATTCTATAGAAGGGAAGATTTATGACAGTATCTAAAATTCCTGCAAAGAGAAGTTTCCTAGAGTCAGGTTCATAGCTACTTAAGCTTCATAATAACCAGCTTGCCACAGCTCTTGGGACAGTTTTGTGAAGATGACATCATGGTTGGGTTTCTCCAATGGCTCTGATACCAATTTGTGGCAAATATTTGGTCATCTCTGTGGTGGTATTGTGTTCCCCAAAATATCGTGTACCTTAATAAATTTATCTGGGGTCAGAGAACAGAAAAGCCACTAGTTAGGCAGTGATAGCACACGCCTTTAATCCTAGCATTCCAGAGACAGAAATCACTCTGGATCTCTGTGAGTTCAAGGCCACATTGGAAACAGCCAAGCATGGTGACACATGCCTTTAATCCCAGAAAGCCAGCCTTTAATCTGAGAGGGTGGTGGTAGAAAGCAGAAAGATATATAAGGCGTGAGGACCAGAAACTAGCAGCATTTGGCTCATTAAGCATTTGGCTGGTTAAGCATTTGGCTGGTTAAGCATTTGGCTGGTTAAGCATTTGGCTGGTTAAGCATTTGACTGGTTAAACATTTGGCTGGTTAAGCATTTGTCTGGTTAAGCTTCAGGCTTTCGAGCAGCAGTTGAGCTGGGAGCCATTGGGATGAGGACACAGAAGCTTCCAGTATGAGGAAACAGGACCAGCTGAGGAATTGGCAAGGTGAGATAGCTGTGGCTTGTTCTGTCTCTCTGGTCTACCAGCATTGACCCCAGTAACTGGCCTCGGGTTTGATTTTATTAATAAGAACTTTTAAGATTCCTGCTACAATCTCAAAGGTGGTCATATTGACGCTGGCCATGTCATTTTACAATTTCCCTATCAAACCATTCCTGTAAATATTATACTCAGAATGTTATTTTTCTGAGTAACATCAATTATGAATGATTTGCTTTTATTTCTTATTTAATATTGGACAAAAAATATCCTATACAGTTGCAATTTAAATGGAGTTACACTATAATATGGGGTGGGGTGGTTCATACCCTAACTAGACATCACAATGTTGGAAATAAAAGCCCAAGTTCCAGGAATGGGTAACCTCTTTCTTTGCTGTTGACCAGTGGGGGCTCATAGACCTTCCCAACATTGTAAGATATTGCCAATGTTCTCATTTACCCTCCAGAACCTCGTGATAAAACTCTATTACTGAAGACACAACATACTTAAGTCTTCACACATGGATAAATCAAGCCAGTACTATTCTGGAAGGTTCATCCCTACTGGTTAGATCTCATCGTTGAAAGGTGCTGTGTCTGCTACTGGAGGGAAAAAATAATCATCACTCTTACCTAGCTGTGAACCATGTGAGTTACAGCATTGATGGCCCTGGCAAGATTTGAGCACGGGTGCAAGAGTGGTATGAATGTTAGAGGAGTGACCAATCACTTTCTTACTGGAGCTAATGCCTGCCCCATGAGATGGAACCCAGCTTGGCACCCATTATTGGGGTCAAGAACCTGTAGCTAGATAGATCATATGCCCTAGGGAAGAAGCTATTACTATTATGCTGCTAATAGACTGATAAAAATAAATAAATAAATAAATAAATAAATAAATAAAAAGATTCCTTATGACAGACATTGCTATACCTATAGATCAATCCACATCTCCACCCTCATAAGATAAACTTCTTTTTGCAGTAGATGTTAACAAACAGAGAACCCAGCTCAGCCCTAAATAGGACACCTGTATCTTATCCATTCTTCCAAGGCTTCGTGGCAGAAGAGAAAATAGCACTATTATAAGAGTTAGAGACAGTGGATGACTACAGTGAAACTGTTTGCATATATGAACTCACAACAATTGTGACAGTAGGCACAAGACCTATTCAAGCTCAGGCAAGAAGAAATTCTGGCATGGAGGTAGAAGATGTGCATGAAGTCCCACCCCCTAGCTCAGGAACTACTGGTGTTTAGTAGCTGCTGGGAGAGGAAGAATCTTTAGTCACACTCTTTAAGTGTGACTCCTGGTAGGTTGATTATGGTCCAGGACAAGTCCCACACCTGAGAGTATTTGGGTAACAGAAAGTGGACTCACTGGGTTTTTAAAAGAGATAGAGAATGGGAAGTTATTTGGGTATGGAGGTAGGGGGCAGATCTGGGAGGACTTGGGGAAGAGGAGTAAATATGGACAAAATACATTGTGTGAAACTCTCAAAGATGTAATGCAAATATTATTTTAAGCAATATAGAAAATAAACTTATTTTACTTCTGCTTTTTCTGTTCTGTTCATGTTCTAAGAAAAGAGAGGTATTTATGCTAGTTTTCATAAATGCCACTTTGTCCAGTGTGGCTGATGAAGAAGCTTTGGGCTACCAGGTAGACAGCATCTTTTCAGTCTGTTTGTCCACAGGAAAGTCCTGTGATTTTGGAGTCAGGTCAACAGCAGCAGATCACAGCCTTGGCCCACCTGGATGGGCATCCATGCGGGATGTACCCAAGGCCACATATCTCCTGGCAAAGGGCGCAGAACTCTTTCCTTAAGAACTCAACTTCATATCAGGAGAGGTAAAGTGGATACAAGAAAAATGCCGTGTGTGTGGAGAGCATTAGGAAAGGTCATATATTTCAAAAAAGAATATTGTTTACAAGGAGTGTTAATAGGTTTCAGGGGAAATGTTAATTTTTTTTTCTTGGATGAAATAGCTACTGTAACTTTTTAATGGTTAATCATTCATTCCTGAATTTTTATATTAAGCATTTCATATTACTTTATTGACTTAACTTTTATGCTCTTCTTCATTTTGACAGTAAAGAATGACCAGGCAATACTCTTAGAAAATTGGAGACCATTCTGCAGCTGCTCTCTGTTGAGGGAAGTGAATAATAGGGTGCCCTCAAGGAATTTCAAAGGTATCACTCAACGGAAACTTTTGTGTCTGAAGAAAACTAGATCATTTTATCATGGTAGGCATACTGATATGTTTGCTTTAATAAAATGCCATATTTCTGCCTTTAATCTCTTGTCAACTTGCTATTAAAAAGCCCCAGAGTGCATGCGTGCAGCACATGTAAACACTTGTGGTTTTGAAGTTACCACAGAACATACTAATAAAGCATGTAATTTGTGTTTGGTGCACAGACTGTAATAATTTATTGAGTGGTAGAAAGAAGCTAGAAAAGCGTTTTCCTTGACATTAGCCAGCAAGACAATTTAATTTGAGTGCTACATGCAGGCATGTATGTATGCTTGTGTTCGTGTGATGAAATCATGTTTAACAAAAACAAAGTACTAAGAAGAATGGAGGATGCAAAGTCATTTCATTCACACTGAGAATAAAAAAAGTACTATCAGGTGTGTTAATGTTTCTCCTGTTGAGGGTAAGCATGTCATTTCAGAAGGGAGGAGTGTGTAAGTGTGTGTGTGTGTTTGTGTGTGTGTGTGTGTGTGTGAATGTATGTGTGCATTTGTCCCAAAACTGAAATGCATTAACAGATTGCAGATCAAGTTAAATCAAGGGACTTAGACACACCATAACAGCAATCACTTTCATGCTTTATGGACATTTTCTACATAGCCCCCAGGGAAAGAGGACAGAGAAAAATGTCTTTCCTCTTTTTATGTGGAATCACACAACATGGAAAGCTCGAGTCACTGCCACAGCTTCCAGGAGATCTCACCGTCAGACTTCAGTCTGACTGTACTCTTTACGCAGCCAATTTACACATTCTTGTAAAGGTCTTTGTAGGGAACTGTCCTTCGATTGGGCATTGCTCATCTTTACTGTCTCACTTCACCCCTCATTAGGACATTGCACACAGTGAATCAACACAGATGATTTGAGTGGAAAGGACACAAGTCATGGGAGAAATAATGTTAGATATGCCAATTTCTGGAAATTTTTATGAAATTCTGTATTTCAGAAATAAAACCACATTTTATTTACTCAGACAAAACAAAAGCATGTCCAGTTAAGAGAAAATATCTGTACTCAGAGCAAATGACCACGAGGTATTCAAAATGCGTTTATTTCCAAAAGATACAAGACTTCTCTCCTGGGAACCAAGCCACTGTTCTCTCTGTGTGTTCTTAAATGTCAATTCCATTGAATGCATCTGAGTATACACGCACCAAGTTTCAATACACACTTTTATCTAGTGCAGCACAGTCATTTAAGCTTGAGGGTTGATTAAAATGAACCTTTTGTCCTATCTGTGAGTGGTGACCTGTGTTTTCATCATGCTCATTTACCACTCCCTAATCAGCTGGTTCCAGATTAGAGCAAGGGATTAAAAGGCATCATGCCTGAGTATCCTCGGATTGGGAGGATAGTTCAAGTTGCATGTAGCTGTCTATTGAGGATGGCTAGCGTTCCTGTCTTGGAGACAGATGAGCCCTAGCTGCATTGAAAGGTGGACCATGCTTTCTCTGCATGTGACTGAACCACTGTTTCCAGGCTTTCTTCTTTAATAGCAATATGTACTCTATCTGCCTTCACCAAGTCACACTTGATGCCACAAATTCCTCTTAAAGAATCCTTTAACTTACGTTACTAGGGCAAAGACCATCAGAGTGTAGTAAGCATTCAGGATTCTGCCCTCTAAGATTGACTGAGGAGTGGCCTTGTTGGTAGAAGGCACTAGAGCATCTTCCAGAAAAAGCACAGATTTGCCCCAGGAGAAGCATAGAGGATGATCTAAGTTAAATACCATATGGTTAAACAGGGAGATTCTGAGATAGAAGATGCATTGCCTCTGGCGTGGCCCCATGGGATGAGAGGACATGAAAGCAAATGACAACACCCAGAAAGCAATGTTTCTGTCTGGCAGGAACACAGCTGTTCCTAGTGGGAGCTGAGGATGACATCGCAGGGAGGTAGCAGAAAGGACAGCTTAGAGATGGCTTCCTAGAGATAATTCTGTCCTAGTGTGCTTCCTATCGTGATAAACACCAGGACTGAAAACAGCTTGGGGAGGAAAGGGTTTATTTGGCTTACTTGTCCAGATCACGAGGAAGTCAGGGCAGGAACTGATGCAGGACCAAGGGCTGGACCCAAGGAGAAATGAACTTTCTGGCTCAAGTTCAGCAACCCTTTTTATACCTCCTGAGATAACCTGTGCAAGGCCACACCCACAGTGAGATGGGCCCTCCTACATCAATCCATAATCAAGACAATGACCTACAGACATGCCTACAATCTGGTGGAGATGTTTCCTAAAGTGAGGTTCTCTCCTCCTAGCTAATTCTGGTTTGTTACAAGTTGACCAAAAATCACTAGCACAGGGCTCTAGCTGACTGCCTGTGGTTTTCTCCAAATGACATCTTCTGAAACAACAAAAGACAATTTACGGGAGTGTTAGCTGTCATTTGAAGTGGCTACAGCTCCCCTCCCCACAAATATCAGAACTTGTTCCTTATAGGACATTGATCTGTTTGTTTATTTGTTTCCAACTTGACACAAGCTATACTTACCTAGGAAGGGGGAACTCAATTGACAAAATGCCCCTACCAGATTAGCCTGGGACAAACAGTAGTGCATTTTCTTGGTTAATGATTGATGTGGAGGGGCCCAGCCCACTGTGGGTGCTACCAGCCCTGGGAAGGTGAGTTTGGACTGTGTAAGAGCAAAGCCATGGAGAGCAAGCAGTGTCCTTCCATGGTCTCTGCTTCAGTTCCTGCCTCCAGGTTCCTGCCTCCAGGTTCCTGCCCAGACTTCTCTTCATAATGAACTTGAAGCTGTGAAATGAAATAAAGCCCTCTTCCCCAAGTTATTTTCAGTCATGCTGTTTATTACAGCAATAGAAACATAACTTACAAGGACAGAAATTTGTGCCAGATTTATTGAGTATTAATGTGACAGACACCACTCTTTGGTTTTGGTAAGGATTATGAAAATGTTGAGAGTTTTGAGGTGAAAAGCTATTGAATACTTAGCATGCAATGGATTGTTCTGTGGGAACATGGATGATAATGCTCAGAGCAATGCACATGCTGGAGACTTGGTGAAGGTTAAGAGGGAAGTCTGAGTCCCTCAAAGACTATCAGGACCATTTGCACCATACTTGTATTGAGATATGGAGTTTCTGCTCAGGTGGAGCTGAAAAATCAATCGTGATTCAGAAGTGAATCACTAAAGTGACCTCCTCAGCCCTTTAAAACTAGAACGCTTGATGCTGGTTAGCAGGCACTGAGAAATCAGCATCAAGGTGAAATCTTCTGGGGAGTTCTTCTTCAGGATCGCACACACAGAGCTGTGGTCTAGAGGCTGGGAGCTGATTCTGGCCATGCATGAACACCTCCCGTGGGTTTGGGGCAGCATGAGAGCTGCAAGATTTCATAGGGCAATGGAGAAAAGCTGAGGATGACTCTGGGAGGCCAGGAGAGGCCTGGTGAAGAAACAGCCCGACTGTAGTGGAGTCCCCAGGAACCTGGAGATGCCAGGGCGATGGGGAGAGCTGTCCAGGCTGGAGAATTAGAGCTTCTCAGGCCCTTTGGGATTGTGAGTGGGTTCCAGACCTTCTTACACTGTTCATTTTGGTACTGCTTGATTTGATTTGATTATGACTGTGCCCTGGTACCAGCAAGTGAGTGAGACCCAGTTGTGAAGGTCTATGGAAGCCTGTTATGTGTTTCTTTTAACAGACATTTGAAGACCAATGTTGGTTTGGCTAATGAGAGTTTCTCAGGGGTCTCTTACTAGGCATGAAAGAAATGCATGTGTCTGCTGAACATTGACTGGCATCGGCCGAGGTGCCACAGCTAACTGCTCACAGTAGACTGTGACTTTCACTGATGACAGGAACAGACAAGCCCATGAAGCATCTCTCTCTCTGTGTCTTAGCACCCAGAAGATTATGAAGAAAGCAAGCATGGGAGGTCGGGTTGGGGCGGTGTGCTGCACATCCACTCTCCAGTCCAGGAGACTGTAAAATTTTCCAGGAGACTGTAAAATTTTGAGTTTCTAGGTAACTGCAAGCTGTCCCTTCATTACAACCTCAAGGCTGAGCCGCAGAAACCCATCCTCACAAGGCGCTCCAGCCTACAAAGATGCTGCCGATTCCCCATAGATTGGTGGGCACCGACAAAGCACATCCCCCCAAGTTTGTAACAGATGACTGTAAACATGTTTTTAAAATGGTTTATTTCTTTCCCTGACTCCAACTTTAGGGCTCCCTTTCCCCCCTATTGCATTTCTATAAAACTAAAAAGGTAGATTCTTATCTTTCCCCTGGGAGCCTTTGGGTATACAAAGCAGGTCAGAGTCATGTGTGTTTGATTTATTGTTCAGACCATCATAGCTTTCTGCACAGCCGCTGTGCTCCGTGTTTAAGTGTTCCTTTCTTCCTAGAGGGACTATTGCATTCTAAGCGACGTTCTTATATTTCTCTTTTTCCGGACTGCGTTTAACCCCAGATTACAAAGGTAACCAGTTGCAGGAAAGGAAGACTGTCCAAGGTCCTGGGGAGCTCATAACCTGTCAAGGCTGATGTTATCTGCTCCATCTCAGTCTAGTAAAGCCAGTGTAAAATGCTAGGCTTGGTTTGTGCTAGCCAGAGTGCTTGCCTTTAATTTCACACCAGCATCAGTTCTGTGACGTCAACAATACAGTGTGCTAAAACAAAAGGAACTGATTTCTTTTGGCTATTATGTGTAAGCCAACCTAGTTACTTTTATAACAAAAACATGAGGTGCCGGGATCCAGGCTGACTATCATGAGGTTGGAAATCAAGTTTTGGGGTTGTCTTTTTCCTCAGTTCTGTAGCTCTGTTGGAGGAAGGTGGTATAGATAGGTTAATCTGGAAATGCCTCTAGGCTAATTCAGTCCTTTTCTAAGTCCCTTCCAAACACCAGGATCATTTTACACACATGGATTATTTGCCCAATACGTTTCCTCCCTAAGTTAGTTAATGAAAGTGAAACCTCTAGAGAAACTGCTCTTGTATCTTGTTTCTATATTGATCCATTTAATATCTTTCCCCATCTTTTTGGAACTTAACCTAGTGTCGGGTGTTTCGTTTTGTTTTGTTTTTAAGGTGATGGTGTGCTTGAAAGAAATCAGTTTGGAGGGAGGCACAAGAAATACCAGGGAACATTATCCCCCACTCATGCCTTCTCTATCAGCAATGGGCTGTGTGTCTTAGAAGAAGCATGAGGCTTTCAGCTGCATATTTCTCTTCTTCATGTATGGCTCTTCTTTGTGATTTAACCATAGTCAGAGGTAATATGTTACAGGTGAATGAGGAAACATGTTTACTGTGTAGCCCACTCATCGGTATTGCATACTGATCACATGTATGCTCAATTTTCTGGTTTGGTTCATTTATTCTTGCTTTCCATAGTTGTTCTTTCCATGCTAATTAGGTACCATGCCAGGAATTAGGACCTGGAGATACAGCCTTTCATTTGTCACAGTTACCCACACAAGCTCCATTGATGAGGAAAGATAGGACCAAAGATGTAAGAATGATGAGACTTGAAGGAAATTGGCTTCTTCATTCTTTTTGGGCTCAATATTAGTTCAAGTTAGTTATTTTCTGTAACATTCCTGTTCTCAGAAACAGATGTGAAGAAGCTCTGGAACAGAGGAAGGTACATCTCCCGAGGGAGAGACACACAAAATACAAAGCAAATGAGGACCCTTTAGAGGTCTGTACAGAGAGCACCAGAGTCATTTCAAAACTTGTGGTCTAATCCAGCAGAAGGGACATTGGGACATGCTAGGTAGGGACATTTATACAGGAAGCTGAAAGATGTATGAGGATTAGTTCCATGAAAGGGAGAAAGGAAGATACAGGCTAAATCGAAGAGTCAAGAAGGGAACTCATATTTGAGAAACACAAATCAGAAGAAATTGAGAGCTTGAGCAGAGCATGAAAGAGAGTGGATATAGAAGAAGTTGGGGAGAATCCAAAACCCCATGACACTGACAAGGCTTGAACTGGGAAGAGAGTTAATCATATGTCAGGTTTAGAATGTCACCTCTGTCTGTAGTATGAAAATAGATCCAGGATCCAGGTATCTGTAGGATGTCTATACATTAGGCAGGAAAGAATATTTGTTTTTGCCTAAAGGCATCAAGATTTCCACAGAGAAATCAAAACAGTTGACAGTCTGCACACATGTATGTGGAAGCCAGAGGTTGATATGAGGTATCTTCTGCCATCTCTCACCAACTTATTTTTTTGAGATATGTCTCTCACTGAACCTAGAGTTTATGGATTGGCTAGAT
Source organism: Peromyscus leucopus (assembly GCF_004664715.2). NCBI lineage: Eukaryota > Metazoa > Chordata > Mammalia > Rodentia > Cricetidae > Peromyscus > Peromyscus leucopus. Next base: position 24,831,605 of record NC_051067.1, on the reverse strand, counting down.
TAACTGGCCAAGAAAGCCAATTCTGCATCCTAAACATGAGCATTGCAGACACACATGGGTGTTAGGAATCCAAACTCAGGTCTCCATGCTTGCACAGGAGGCAGTGCATGGTTGAGCCAAGCGCCCAACCCTTCATTTTCATCTTTTATGTTGCCTAAACAAACGATGCTCAGGTAAGCTGTAGAACTCCCCAAGGATAGACTTAGGCTTCTCATTTTTTTTCTTTATCGTCACCACAGCTTTGATCATTATCATCATTGTATCACATATAGTCCCAGAGAGTATTCAAGTTTTCATCACTTTGAGAAGATACCCCAAATAATCAACTTTAAAAGGGAGATGTTTATCTGAGCTGATATTTTCACTCTTTGGTTACTCTGTTCTGGGTGTTTGGGGGTCTGTGCTGAGGCAGAGCATCATGGTGGGGGTACACAGTAGAAGATGCTGCTCACCTAGGGGAAGCCAGGAAGTGAAAAGCCAGGTAGGAAGTGATGAACCTCTCTCTCTCTCTCTCTCTCTCTCTCTCTCTCTCTCTCTCTCTCTCACACACACACACACACACACACACACACACACACAGACATGCACACACTGATCTGACTTTGCCCCATTAGGCTCCATCTCCTAAAGAGTACACCACATCCCCAAAGCCTACAGAAGGGTAATGAAGACTTTAACACATGAGACTTGGTAGACATAGTCAATAACGGCGTGTGTGTTCAAGGGGGTTCCCTTGGGGCAGAAATGCTTTAGAGAAAAATAATGCCACCGAGTTAGTTACAGATATTCTCTTTTTCTGCTTATTTAATAGGTGAGGCAGGACTTTGTACCTGAGAACAGCCGAGTTAGATGCTTCCAAGTGGGGAAACACCCAGACAGCTCCTAATAACCCCTCCTTTTCCCATTTGTTTTGCCTACCACTTTTCATGTACCATGTGCTAACCTCTTGTTGTATGCAGCATGTTTTGATTTTTGAGTTGCCGGTGTAATTTGTTTTTCGCTTTACTTTCTTTATATCTGGTCCTAATCACATCATTCTACTTGGTTTCAAGATGCTCATCTGCAGAGTGGCAAGTCAGGGCCTCTTTTGTATCCAAACTTGATAAAAGTGGGAACTAAAGATCTAAGAAGTTGGAAGGCTAAAATCCAAAGAAAATGGCCTTGATGAGGTCCACTTTGTTTTTCTCCACATCAGCCCATGGTGGTTGTGTTCTCAGAGATTCCTTTATCCAGACACAGAGGTGGAAGAAAATTTTTTAATAATAAAAATTTTTAAAAAAGAATAAAAAAATTAAAAAGGTATCTTAAAAAAAGAAAGAAAAAATACACAAACAAACACCAACAACAAAACTCCAGTAATTAATGAAATAAATAAAAACAGGAAAGGTGGTTTAGCAGATAAAGATGTTTGCTCTACAAGCCTGGAGATCTAAGTTCAAGTCCCCCAAACCCAGTAAAGATGGAAAGAGAAGCAACTCCACAAAGCTGTATCCTGGTATTCACATGTGTGCCTTGGCACACATGTGCCTGTGGGCTAAAACACACATAGAGATACTACTACTACTACTATTAAATAATTTTAAAGTCCAATCAGCGAGAAAGAGGAGGGATTGTATGAGCGAGAATTATTGAGACCATGATTGGAAAAAGCACAGGGACAAATAGCCAAACTAGTGGAAACACACGAACTATATGAACCGATAGCTGAGGAGCCCCCAACTAGATCAGGCCCTCTGGATAAATGAGATAGTTGATTAGCTTGAACTGTTTGGGAGGCATCCAGGCAGTGGGACCAGGACCTGTCCTTAGTGCATGAGCTGGCTGTTTGGAACCTGGGGCCTATGCAGGGACACATTGCTCAGCCTGGGTGAAGGGAGGAGGGGACTGGATTTGCCTAGACTAAATCTACCAGGCTGAGCTGAATCCCCAGGGGAGTCCTTGCCCTGGAGGAGATAGGAATGGGGGGTGGGTTGGGGGGGGAGGACAGGGGAATCCATGGCTAATATGTAAAAATAAATAAATAAATAAATAAATAAATAAATAAATAAATAAATAAATAAAAGAATTTCAAAAGTTTTAAAAGAAACATTTTTCATATTATCTAACACATTTGGGGGAAAGTATTGGGGTTACATTGACAAATGTCCTTTTAAGCCTTTGTGGTTCCTGTTATATCTTACATGGGTTTGAGCTAGAAAAACGTATGATAAAAATACATAGAGAAAGGAAAGTACAGTCATAAGTAACATCATGGATCAAGTAAAAAAAATATAAAGAATCACTCACTTAAAACATCCTTTGAAAAGAATGTTTTTCCCTATGAACTATTAGATTAAGAATTGGGTGGGGATGTGAAATAACCACATGACACATAAATATTAAAATTCTCTTCCATAATTTTGCCATTCTATATTTTCCCTATGTTTAACCACATTTTATTATTTTGTTTGTTTCTTAAAAGGTGGGTATCTTTTTAAATCCCATTTCCCCTCAACTACAGCTTAATTTTTTTCAGAATCAAGAAGTATTTTCCAGACTGACTGGACCTCACTGCTGTTCCTAAACATTCTCCTGATTTTTTTAACTGTCTTCTCCATTCCTGTCTCCTTTTGCTTTCTGGCAGATATTTCACTTTAAGGACTTTTTTAGCCAATTGCTTCAGAGTTTCAAATTAGATCATGTTAGATGCTGTGCAAAGGTAAGTCAAGAAGGTGAATAAGCTTGTGCATATTTCTCATCATTGGGAATGTGATGTCTTTCTCCCCTTCTGTTGATATTCAAATTTCCATGGTAGAGCAAAGACAGAACAAATTGAGGGGCTCTTTGTTGTAAATATAATGTTTTTTTTTCTTATTACCAATGTGCATGGAGTGTTAACATACAGGAAAACTAGTAAGGACATTGTCCTGATTTGCCTTCTGTTGCTGTTATAGAACACTGACAAAAAGCAGCTTGGAGAGGAAAAGGTTTATGTGACTTACAGCCCATTCATTACCCAGGGAAGGCCAGCCAGCAACTCAAGGCTGAGGCTTGAAGGAGAAACCATGGGAAACAGTGCTTACTGCCTTACTTTTCCTGACTTGCCCAGATATCTTTCTTACATAGTCCAGCCTCACCTGCTCACGATGACACCGTGCACAGTGGGCTGAGTTAACTTTCATCGATTAGCAATCAAGAAAATGCTCCCAGATGTGCCCATGGGGCAAGTCGAAGGAGACAATTCAAGTGTTAGTTCCTCATCCAGGTAGGCTGGGTTTGTGCCCAGTTGACAAACTAACCAGCACAGAAATGATTTTACTAAATGGTCCAGCCATCTGATCATGGTACAAATCTAGAATATTAGCACTCTCAAAGCAGAGGATCATAGAATAAGGCCAGCTTGAACTATGTGAGACCCTTTTGTGTTTTGTTTTGTTTTTTGTTATTGTTTGTTTGTTTTTGTACAGCCTATATATTTCCTAAAATATTTTATATAGACTATGTGAAGATAATTACACAGACTTAAGTAATGAAAGACAAATAGATAACACTGCATATCCTTTGTATCTTTTCCAGAAATAAAAGCAAAGATTTTGATGTTAAGATCTACGGGTTCTTAATGTGTGTCTTGTTTCTTATTAAATTGCATGATAACCTGGTTCAAAGCAGTCTCACATTATATTTAAATAGTCAGCCATGCTTTTTAAAAATTCAGTGTCTTCCTAATCTTAACAGCCATTTGTCTATCGTCTTGACCTGACATGGGAAAGGGGCATCAGTTGTTTGTTAGTTATGGTTCCTAACATGCCACAATGGCATAATTGCTCTGCTTAAGCTCTACTTACAACTTTTATTGAAACATTATTAAATAGGACAAAAATCTTTTAAGAGTTGAATCTGACAGGTTTTTCCTATTGAACAAAGCTTGCACATTTAATGCTAATTGCAGATCTATCTAATTATTACCCTATGGAGTTGCCTGACATGTAATGACTGGAATTACCGTTTTATAGAACTGGCTCATCACATAATGTGATTAACACAAGTTTTTTCTTAACAGTGACAATAAAGGGCAGAAAAGAAAAGAGAAATGGCTCACATCACTGACATCATGAATAAGAGGGGCAAATCATCACAGAGTCTTTGGACAATGAAATGATATAAGCAATGCAAAGGGCAGCTTTGTGCCTACAAATACAATAACACTTACAAGATGTATCAACTTGCAAAAATTCTGCTGAAATGACACAGGAAAAAATTAACCAGAATAGTTTCTACCTGTCAAAGAAACTAGGATAGTTTCTAACTGTCAAAGAAACTAAGAATATAATTTAACTTTTAAAGAAGAAAGTATCAGGCTTATATGAGTTCTCTGGTAAATTCTACCATATATTTGAAGAAAAAAGTATCTTGGTTTTCTACAATATTTCTCAAAAGACAGAATCAGATGAATCCCCTCTAATTTATTCTATGAAGTTCATTTTTTTTCTATAAGGTAAAAAATAAAAATATTACAAGAACACAACTACATAACAACATCTCTCATGAATATATATACACAAAAAATGTTTTAAGATAATAATACTTTTAGTTTAAATTCAACTTTAAAAAAATACTATAACAAGCTAAGATTTATCCCAGGTTTTCAAGGTTCTAAATAAAAGATGAGTTTATGTAATCCATCACATCAACAGGCTAGAGAATATTATTAACAGACTCTGAAAAAAAACATTTGACAAAATTAAACAAAAGGAAAGCAAAAATATTCTGGCTAACACAGTATTTATGGAAAGACAGTCCAAGTGTTTAGATTAAAATCACTAACAGGCAACGTTTTCCTCTCTAATCACCACTGTTTCTTCCCATCATTTCAACATGAACAAGAAGGTGCTTGCACAAGAAGCTAATGCACTAAGACATGAGAAGGAAATAAAATGTAAGCAACTCAGGAGGAAAGAAAGAAAGCTTTCCTTTTTTCAAAGAAGACATAGCTATCTACGTAGAAAATCCAGTAGATTTGACCCAAAACAGAAAACCCACAGTTTCCTCAATACCAATAAACAATGATAATCATAGAACAAAAGTTTGACATACTAAAGTCAATCATATTCCTAAATAACAGCAATGAACATGAAAGAATTTTGCATGCCTATTCTGAGCTAATACAGAGTTGACAATAGGAAGAAAGTTAAGGGACTAACTCTACATAACTCCAAGATTTTTGCAAGCATGTAATAATCATTAACACAGAACAGATATGGAACAATAATGTAGTCAACTGGTCTTCAACAAGAAATTTATAAAGAATAATATAAAGTCAAATTAACAAATTCAAGATAAAGTACTAGAGTAATTTAATGTCTGTGTGTAAATTGTAAACCTAGACCATGATCTATACTCCTTGTAAAATTAACATAAAAGATCAGAAACATAAATATAAAACAGAAGCTATAGACTAAGAAAATATTTGCTCTAAACACATCCTCTGAAATATATTCTTGTGGTTTAAATGTGAAATAATCATCCACAGGCTAGTGCATTGAACACTCATATTTCTATTTGGGGGAGGTTGTGGAAACACTAATAAATTGACCACTAGGGCCTTGAAGGATAACTTTGCTTCTAGTTCATATCTAGTCTACATCATGTGAAAAAGCTGTGGTATATGGCTTCTTTAGTCATTATGCCTTGCCACTGAGGTAAATGATAGCAGTTTTTTGAAGTCATGAGCCAAAATAAGTATAAGTTGTTTCAGGTGTTTTGTTACTGTGACCTGAAAAGTGGCTAGCATGTTTATGAAGAACTCTTGTATAATAACTCAATAAAAATTACTTGATTATAAAGTGGGGAGAAGATCTGGAAAGACATATCATCAAGGAATAAAGCACAGAGGGCAAAGATTATATGTTCAACATCATAGTTGTTATGTAAACTCAAATTAAAGCAACCATGAGATAGATACCATTATTAGAAAATCTAAAATACCTCAGTATTAAATGCTAATGAGGACATGAAGCAACAGGAACATTTATTTGTTGCTGGTAGAATTGTGAAATAATTCTGTCAACTTGGAAGACAGTTTGACTCTTCCTTACAAACTTTAACAAGCTCTTAAGATACAGTCTAGCAATCATGCACCTGGACTCCAATGGACTGAAAATCAGGTTTATTCAGAAACCTGGACAGGAAAGTTTATGGAAACTTTATTTATAATTGTAGAAACTTGAAAGTAACCAAAATGCTGATGAGTAGGTGAGCAGATGATGAATTGTGGTCTATCCACATAATGGAGTAGTATTCACCACTAAAGTGAAACTAACTATCAATAAATGAACAAATAGAGAGGCATCTTAAAAGTTCACATTATCAAGTGAAATAAGCCAATCTGACAAAGATAGAAAATAGAGTGTTAGCAGACTATATTTATGATATCTGATATGATAGTTGCAGGTATGTATTAGTTGCTATTTCTTTCAACCTGCAGAATGTACGACACTAAGGCTTAACTCCAATGTAAAATATGGACTTGTGGGGCAAGATAGGTCAATGTAGGAACACTGGCTGTAAAAATCTTCCATTTAGTCACAAGGTGCTCATAGTGAGGACAGCTGCATATGTAAGGAGGCAGGATCCTGCAACTTATATTCAGTTTAACTGCACACCCCAATCTACTCTACAAAATGAAGCCTGTTTAACAGGAAAGAAGCCCCTGTATGAACTACTGATTGTCCAACAGCCTGAATATATCTGAGTGGCATTGAGTGAATGACAAAACCAACTTCAAAAGGTCATATTCTGTAGTATTCTATTTTATATAACATTATAAAGCATTGGAATGACAAGACTATGTAGACAAATACCAGGTTTGTCAGTGCTTGGAGAGACAGTGCAGGGTGAGGGCTGGGTGACAGAGATCTTTGTGCTGATGGAAGTTACCTGGGGCAAGATGTGACCGAGTAGCATAGAATGCACATACATGCACCTGGTCAACCTGCATTCAATACTATAAGTGTAATACACTGATGTAAAATGTTACCGTTGGAAAAACAGAATAACCATAAATAAGGCTTCTCTGAGCAATTTACTTATTTATTATTGTTATTGTTATTATTGTTTGTGTGTGTGTGTGTGTGTGTGTGTGTGTGTGTGTGTGATTTGTATGAGGGCAGGCATGTGTGTATCACAGAATGAGAGGACAACTTATATGAATAGGGTCTCTCTCTCTAGGACAGTGGTTCTCAACCTTCATACTACTGCAACCCTTTAATACAGTTCTTTATGTTGTAGTGACCCCATCCATAAAATTATTTTCACTGCTACTTCATAACCATAATTTTGCTACTGTTATGAATCATAATGTAGATAGCTGATACACAGGATATCTGGTATGTAACACCTTTTGGGGGCCACAATCCAAAAGTTGAGAACCACTGTTCTAAATTGTGGTTCTTGGATATTAAACTTGGGTCTTCAGGCATATTCAACAAGTGTTTTACCCATTGAACCATCTTGCTGGCCTGACTACTATTTTTAAACTAATTAATTTTTAAATAATTTTCATTTATGATGATGATGATGATGATGACGATGATGACGATGATGACGATGATGACGATGACGACGACGACGATGGTGTGTGTGTGTGTGTGTGTGTGTGTGTGTGTGTGTGTGTGTGTGTGCCTGCCATGGCATGTGTGTGGAGATCAAAGGACAGCTTGAGGGAATCAGTTTCCTTCTTCCACCATGTGCATTTTAGAGATTGAATCCTGGTTGTCAGGCTGCAGGCAGAGCCATCTACCTGTCCCGTGATTAATTTTGGAGTGTCTTTTTGAATCTATAATGTTTAAGATTTGGGACAGGGCTAGAAAGATTGGGATGGACATTGAGACAGATTACTGGGAAATAAAGTGTTGGCTAGAAAAGTTATTAATACCATGGACAGACAGACAGACAAGAGCATGATGGAGGCTCTGAGGAGCAGTAAGGGCCCCAGCACCAGAGATAGATTCTGAAAGAGAGGAAATCAGGGCCCGTACAGTAGAAATGGGGTCTCATGTTGTTTCTTCCTTGGGATAGGGGAAGTTTCAGAGCATAATCCTAAAGCCAGGCTTTCTGATTCCCAAGAAGGAGTCGGGTAAGAGGTAGGGGACAGTGTGGCACCTTGACTGGATGTGACATAGAAGGGCACCCTGAGGAGATTGGAAGGGATGATTGAGTGAGAGCCTGGCTCCCAGTGATCCTCCCTGAGTAGGTCAGGGAAAGTCTAGCATGCTGGCGAGTCTTTTGGAGGAGTGTTAGTCCATCACCACTGTACTCAGGACTCAGTGCTTAGGTACTCCAAGTGCCTGGCTTGGTGGCACAGCTCCTCCCCTCCAAATTTCTACTGATTTAAAAAGATGCTAATTTGGATGTTCTCATTCTCTTCTCCTCTTACTCCTCCTCCTCCTCATCTTTGGAAAACACTAGGCTTTTCTCTCAGTCTCACAGATAGTCAATTTACACATTTACCTTATTGAAGAGGCTGATGAACTCCAGAAATTACATGGTTGGGGGCCACAATTCCTAGGATGGCGGGAAAGAAACTTATTAAAATTTGATGGAGAACAAAACAGCCAAATCCCAGAACCCATTACACAGAAAGCAAGCGAAGTCTCTCAAACATAATTATTAACTAAACAAAGCAAAGCTGCAGCAGTGCTCAAGGAATTCCTGTTTGAAGTCAGGGCTAATCCTGTAATTACTACTTCCCCGAGAAGTTCTGTGGATACGTGGGAGAAAGCCCTTAACTAAGTCACGGAACACTGCACTTCAAAGCTATTCCTGTCATGGATGCTTAGCGATGTCAAAACGTTCAGAAATGAAAAAAGATGAGACTGGGAACAGAGTTTTCAAGTGATCTCTGGAGGGAAGAGGGAAAAAGTGATGTCCTTTTGTATGAGCAAGTTCTTTCTTTTGTATGACAAAGGAAACTCAGTTTGATGCACAGTGGTCTTCAGTGATGAGTGAAGATACAAGGACACATTGTCTAGCGGGAGGTGTCTGTATTGTAGAGGGCACTTCATTCTTTCCCTGCTTCCAGGGTTGGCTCCTTTTCATGAATCTACTACACAGCCAGGTACAGCAGACCTGAAATGACCAACTCAGCCACACTCTTTCTCCCCCACAATAGATTCCACATATGCTTAACATAGGAGTGTAAGCCATGTAAACCATGAAATACAAATTCAAACCATTATGTCTCCTCTGACTTCTCACCCACTTCTGTCAAGTAAAGTCATTTTAACTTTAAATTTGCCTGTTGCTTTTAGAGAGTCCATGTTGCTGACACACTCTCCTGGCCTGCTTAGGCACTTGGTTCCCTCTGGAGTCCTTTCCTCTCCTGACACAGGCAGGTGCTTGGCCTGATTTGGGTGTGACTTATCCCCTAGAGTGACCTGGAAGCTTGTCCTCAGTGGGGTGGTATTGATACGATGGAGCTCTTAGGTATGCCTAGTGGGTAGTAACTCAGCCAAGGGATGCCACCACTGTGAGGACTATTACCTACCACTGTCCTTCATCTTTGTGGAGTAGGTTAGATCCTCAGAAGATCCAGATTGTTTTCTCTGAAGCAAATTTGTGTAGTGAGAGACTAGTCAGTACACATAGCTCCGGCCTTCCCTGTGTTCCTGATATGCCGTGGGTGCTTCTGCTGTGCTTGAGGTAACGGGGGTCAGCAGTTTCCTTCCATCACATGGTTATGGGCATCGAATGCAGGTGATGAGGCTTGACATGTGCCTTAGCCACTGAGTCATCTCACTGGCCCTCGCCTCTCATTCTTCATCAGTCAAACTTCAGTCCTTTGGACTCCAGGAAACCATAGGGAATCCAATGCTTTTTTTTTTTTTAAATCATACTTCATTATAAAAGTCTCCACACAACTCTTAGAATATTATTCCTATGATCTCTAAGATGGACTTTCAAGTGGTAATTGAACTTAGGAACTAATATGTATGAAGCTTACTATCAGAGTTGATTTCGATATGCCTGCTTAAAGTAAAGGCTCTCCAGTTATCAGCTGTCTCCCAAAGACTTGGAAAGTTTGCAAAACTCCTGGGATTGTTCATTGAGTTTTTGGATATGCATTTTTAAGGCAGGGAACCAATAGCTTTATTGAGATACTCTTTCATGTTTGGAAAGAAGAAAAGAATAAGAAGGCTGAAATGTCTGAATAAGAGTAGAGGGTAAATCTTTGTGGTTGAAGCAGATGCTCAAAAAGAGTAAAATGTATTGAAAGAAGGAAACACAGGTCCAGACAAATCTTGCTTGTTAAGCTGTCTGTCTGTTAATTAGATGCAGGGTGGTATTCCATTCATCTTAAGAAACATATAATACTTGAGTGCAGTGATCTTCCCCCGTTTCACTGACATAGTTTATTAGAGTATATGATACTGAGAAATACAATGTCCTGACCTCTGCACATTTTCTCTGTCATAATATTAATTATATATTGATATATTTGGATTCTAAGTGCCCCTGCCCCCAGGTTCAGTGTGCTAAATGTCCCTTCTCCAGGGTGCCTCTATTAGGATGTAGAAGATATTTTGAGAAAGTTAATGGTCACATGCCCTTGGTGTCACTAATGGTACCTTGTATCCTTACTCTGTCCCTGATTTGTTCCAACATTTGGGGCTTCATTCTTTCATGGACCTCCCTGCTGTTGAAGTCTATCCTGGCTCCTAGGTCCCCAGAGGCCCCAGAGAATAGCTCTGCCCAATTAGAAACTGACACTTCTAAAACCTTGACCCACAATAACATTTATATCTTCCTAAGTAGATTATACCAGACATTGGTTATAGGGACAGGAGACTAAATAGCATAGAGCTAGACAGAGATGAAGAGTATTTCTGAGAGTCTTGCTTTTGATCAAAATGAACATGGGGATGTTATCTCCAGAGAAATACATCTCACTGAAAAAGATGTCAAATTGAAACAATAGGCACTCTGCTTTCCTAGTCAGCAAAATTATTGTTAGGACAGGGACAAAATTCCACCACGTTTTAATGAACTAACCGTCAAAATCAGGAGCCCATCCATATAACATGCCCTGTTACTATCCTTGGAAACCTGCAAGGGATGGGCAAGTTTCATTTCTGGGAAGACACTGGTAATAAGGTTTAAAGTTACACTGAAATAGGAAGACACATAAAACAAACAAAATAAAATCCTGAAGCCCATCTTAATTAAACCCTGTTAATTAAAAAAATAAATTAATTCTAAATGAACTGTCAACTTCATAAAAAAAGAGTGCTACAATCCCAACTTTAAGAAGGAAAAGCATATATATATATATATATATATATATATATATATACATATATATATATATATATATATATATGTATATATATATATATATATGAGGCCAAGTCCTTTATTGAGCCCCCAAGCTGTAGTTCTCAGCTGCCTTAGGATGCTCACCAAGCCTCCTTTTTGGTTGCATGTAGGTTGCAGGCTTCTGAACACAAAATTCAATTTGTTAGATTCACGTATGTGTCAGTCAACTGAATCAAGAGGCCAAATAGAAGTATTTTTAAACGAGCTTTCCTAGGGGAGGGCCCTAATTTGTTGTCTTGTAAAGGATTGGGAGTGGCAGCACAAGCTTGCAAATATTCTGATTTTACATGCATTTTTAATAATGAAAATCTTCTCGAGTAGTTACATCTCGTTAGCAATGGTACTTCCTCTCAAATCCTCTGAGGGCTCTTTATTCTGGGAAAAGAATTTCAAGGCAACCCCCGGGAACTATTTAGGAGGAAGGACTCTATGATCATCTACTCCTGTGTCAGTTCAAGTTAAAATATTTTATGGCACTGTCAAAATTTGGTCAATAGCAAATAACTTATTGTCATAGTCTATTGCACTAACAAGTCAGTATTTGTCAATAACAATGCAAAAAATAGCTTATCCATCTCGAGTCCCTCTGTGAGTGAAGCAGAGTCAAATGTGTATAAAAGGGGGGAGAAGAGAGCCGTCTATGATGCACAGTGGTTCTGGGGGCATTTGATATCTCATCAGTGGGAAGACTCTCACTCTAGAATAACAGAGGAGACCTTCAAAGAATGAGGAAAATAAGGATTTGACCAAAGATTTTTCTCAAGCAAAGCAAAGGAGATATTTCTGAGTGTTCCTCAGTAGAGACCTTCCTTGAAATATTTTACAGAATGATTTATTGTTTACTGTGCCACTCAGTTAATACAAAGATTATTTTTAAATGACAACTAGTTTTGTGCTGCTGTCTACCAGGAAGGGAGAAGCTTGTCATAGATCCGGAGCCTCTTGTTATCTTCATGCATGACGCTACCGCTTTGGCCTCTGCCCCTCAGCCGGGAGGAATACTTGTGTACCTGAGTCACAGCAGGGGCGGTGAGGAACCGAGGAGATTTTTGCATGCTCCTTGCTTCTAGATGTCAAATCTATTTGGCAGTTTTAGCTTCAGAGACTCCGTGAAGCACTCCAAGGTGCTAATTCCCCGGAGCATGATCAGATCATAAAGTCAGAGTGTTAGATTGACACTTGGGGCCAACTAATCCCACAGCTTTTCTCAAAATAAAATTCGTTGTGCCGACCCAGCACTGGTACGGCACATTATCCAGGAAGGCCGTGCTCACTTCTCTCCAGGACAGTTGCCTGCATCGATGCTGGCACACTCAAGATTGCTAAGACATTCTTTCTCTTAGAGTTGGTTGTGGCCACCAGTTTCTCTTTTGCAGCCCTTCAAGAGAACTGTCATCCTCTCTAGAAACTTCCTCCTGACTTCGCATTAGAGTGGCTCATTATGCTGTGTCGATTCAAATCCCCTCTCCATTTGGTGGCCCTCAGTAGATAGTTCTCATTACAGTATGTTTTTATTCAGGGTATTTTTTCCTTTGAGTAAATTTTGGCTATTTAATGTTAAAGGCATCCCCACTTTTATTTATCAAAGTACTACAACTGTCTTAACACATCCTACATCTTATCTTATTAATGGTTATAAATGGCATCAGTTGGCAGAATGCTGCAGCTAGCCTGTAGAAAAGGTGATCCAGAATTTCATTTCAAAGACCAGGGCACCTGGGTACACTGTCAGGATATCCAGAACACAGATACTTACTCCCTTGGCAGGAACAAAGCATGCAGTTGGAAAGCTTGAACCCAGGGGCCATGCAAAGTCATTGTGGTCGAAACGAATCTTTGCTTCAGTCTGTTCACAAGAACAATGAATTGCTTTTTTTTTCCTTCATGAGAAATGCTGCTAATATTTGATTGTTTTTAACTCTTATAGTCTATGAACAGGTAAACATATTATTGCTATCTGATGAATGAGAAAACTAGAGCTGGCAATAGTTAGGTATATGGCCACAGTCACACCATCAACAGTGACACTGGAGCCCAGCCTGGACAATCTGATTCCAGTACCCAAGCTGGTAACAAAGGAACTCAGAACTTCTAACCTATGGATTCCTTGCTTTGAAATTAACCCAAAGGTCTGAGGAATGCCCTGGGAAAGAAGAGAGAACTCAGTGGCTCGGGAGTAACTAAGAAAATAGACTGTAAGGAGCCGACCTGGAAAAGCATGAGATTTGTAATTGACCTGCAAGACAATTTACTGTCATGCTAGTGGAGGTGACCTGCTGGATGGAGAGGAAAGCATGAAGGCCTTTATTTCACAAGCTGTTCTACCACCCTTTGCTCCCCATCTGCCAGCAATGTAGCATGCCAGCTTCAGTAAAGAAACACAAACTGGAAGATGGCATTATGCCATAGGAAGGTCTCCTTATTTACACACACACACACACACACACACACACACACACACACACACACACACACAGAAAGAGAGAGAGACATAAATACAAACATTAGAAACAAAAAAAATCTATTATAAAAATTACTGAAAATGCGTGACATTGACCTGCTTTTCAGAATAACAATAATTATTACTGGGGTTTTTGTTGTTTTGTTTTTTGTTTTTCAAGACACAGTTTTTCTGTGTAACAGTCCTGGTTGTCCTGGAACTAGCTTTGTAGACCAGGCTGACCTCAAACTCACTGAGATCTGCCTGCCTCTGCCTTCTAAGTGCTGGGATTAAAGGCGTGCGTCACCACTGCCCAGCTAATTATGACTGGTTTTACGGCCACTCATTGTCTTCTTCTCCTTCCACTGTAGCTGTTCTTTGTGTGTTAATTTTACTTAATCCTCATAGAACTCTGTGAAATGAGTATCATTATACCCTTATTTTAAATATGAATAAACTGAGCCAAGGATCGCTCATGCAGCTTTTACAGTCAGTCAAAAAGATGGCACTTGGATCCAGGTACTTTCAGGGCCCTCTTTTCTCCATTTGTATTATAGGAGCATGGCAATGGTTTCAGACTCCTGTGAGGATTTCCCGTGGGACACCAGGCTTTACCACATCGAAACTTGGGAACCCCACCCTCTCATCAAGCTATTCTCAGGTCCTTGAATCTCTGGTTAAATGGAAAGGCCTCGTCTACAACCAAGTCTTTCACCTGATTGCAGTGGGCCACAGGTATAGGTGGAGGAAAACATGGTTTGGGAGTTGCTATTTAGAAACTATAGTGGTCTGTTTTTTCTTCTATCTGATATAATATTTTAGCAAAAGTCATAAAAAGTAACATTTTCATTATTTCTTTTAGTTTCTTTATGCAGAAACTACCAATGCTTAAATGATCATATCTGTATCTATCTATCTATCTATCTATCTATCTATCTATCTATCTATCTATCTATAGATATACATATATATGTGTGTGTGTCTCACACACACAGAGAGACATACATACAAAAATTAGAAACAAAAAGATCTATCTATCTATATCTATATCTGTATCTATCTATCTATCTATCTATCTATCTATCTATCTATCTATCTATCTATCTATATCTATATCTATCTCTGAGAGATATATATAGAGAGATAGATATAGATATAGATATCTATCTGTCTGTCTATCTATCTATCTATCTATCTATCTATCTATCTATCTATCTATCCATCTAGAGAAATCTCCAGAGTACTCATCAATTTTATGGCTGATGTTGGGCCTTTTTCCTATAACCAATTTCTCACATTCAGAGTTTTTAGATTCACTGGCTTTAATTTCTACTTTTAAAAAACAAACTACAATAAAAATCTTCGGCAGAAAAGTAGTACATCCACTTAATTTAGATTTCTTCAGGATTTGAGCACTCTGAAGAATTGCTTTGTTAAAGCAATGATAATAACTCCATTTCCAGGTGACACCCGCAGGTGAGCTGTGCTTGCTTTGGTCTGTTTGCCATTTCTTTTTTGCTTCCTGTCTCTGCCCTACCCATGTTTATTGCGCCCCATAGAATGCCAAGACAGCATTTGTGAAGGGGGATTTATTTAACACTGGGCGAGTTGTACAAATGCAATAATGCAGCCCAACTCTTGTTTAATTTTGAAGGCTCTCTCCTAGACAACACTGCTCATAATGGACGGTTCAAGCCAAATTATCCATTATTGTTCCCAAAGTTTACAATTAAACTATCGATCAAATCTGGCAGTGATTCCTCCAATAGCCTGAGCTCAGGAACAGCTGAATTACATCAGAACCTGCACCCTTGGAGCCAGGAGATGTGACACAGACAGACAGATACTAGACAGACAGACACCTTCCACTAGCCAGCCTGGGGTCCAGCCTTTGATATTTCTCCCTGAGCCAAGAGATGGACTCCCATTGCATCCAGGGTTAGTGGGTGAGCCATTTTAATAGGCAGGGGTGCCTGCAATTTGTGACCCCTATCCCTAGCTGTAAAAATTGGAGTTTAACAGGTTCGGCTCCTTGGGGAACCAACCTCAGCTTTTAGGCTCCTTCAGACAATGTGGAATGCATCTTTTCTGGGGAATTCCACAATAAAATGACTGTTATTTATCATTACAAACCTCTTTATCATTTAGTCAATAAAAGGCCTCTCTCTCACACACTTTTTTTCCTGTGGCATGCTCAGAGTCAGAAATCGGTATTAGTCTCTGCTGGCCTGAAGGCAGGAGATGTCAAAAGCTAAATCATGATCTACCCTGGCTTCCTGGCTAAATTGTGTATGAAGGCCCCAGGCAAAAAGGCTCACATGCTCATTATTTGAAACCGATATTTTTTTTCATTCCACTTTTAGTTTTTCTTACTTTTTCTCCTTTTTCTTTTTACATATTGAGACATATAATAAGGGCATGACTTAGAAGACATTATACATGACACAAGGCAACAAGAACTCCACATATCCTTTCATAGATCTTTTGATCAAGGGGTAACAGAGAGGGGAGACATTGAAAGTAGAAAAGAACACTGGTTTCATCTCTTGGAAATTTTGATTACATATATATATATATATATATATATATATATATATATATATATAAATATATATAATGTTTTGTGATCAGTACCAGTAGTCAGACTTCAAGACAGACAGGCTGTAGGTTGAGCATGAATAGTCTTATTTTGCTGTTCAGAGAAGTCAGTGTTGAGTCTGCTGTGAACTTGGAATAGGAAGCCACTACTTGAATCTGCAAACAAGCTTTGCCTCAGGGTTCTGTACTCCCTACCATTTTTCAGTAGTGGTCATGTGACTGGAGGTGTCAGGTTCACAGAAGGTCAGAAAGGAAATCCAAGTGAGGATGACCGGTGGCAGAGTCATCTGGGGCAGTTCGTGTAAATCCAACTACCCCAGGTATGATCAGAACTTAGTTATTTTAATCCAAAGTAGTATTTGGTGACTCCGGTTCTTGTTCGCATTAAATTGCTCTGGCGATGTTTTTTCTCCTCATTTTCACCTGACTACATAAAGACAGTGGTCTTTGGAGACTTGGCTTCTTCATGACTTTCTAGTCTTGTTTATTCTGTGTGTTTTGTGAACTTGCCCTAAGTAGCACTGTAATGTGTGTGTGACAGAAATGATGATATTCTAAAGAGATTCTCTTGTCTCTCAATCTGACTATCGGGGTATTGAAACAACAGACCCCCACAAAATAGGGATTTTCCCCAGGAATTTCAGGATAGGAGAAGAAAGGGCACCAGCCAGAAAACCAGAGAGATAATTTGTCTTCTGGGAAGAAATTTCAAACAATTCTAACAACTTGTCAGACCATCTTCCAGGATGAGGCTGAAACCCGGATAATGATGGGTTAGTAGTGGGCAGGCCCCATGTCTTAATGGGGCCTTTTAATGTGCATATCGTTAGCCCTCTATTTATACTTAGGTTTCACTTCAGGTCCCTGGAGACAGACTTGAAGATATTCTTGGATCTCTTTGCCCCTCTTCCTAATGTGGCCACATTAAATAAATCTCTTTTCTCTATTTCCTGTATTAATTTGCCTCTTTTATTGGCTTAATTAGAGCGAGTGGCTAGACTTGATTTGGGGCATTGATTGTGACCCCCATGTTTAGTAACAGCAAGGCAGTGAAAGGGACATAGCTATTAATAAGTGTAGTAAGCCTGCTGACACTTGCCCAGGACAATCTCTTAGTGACTCAAGTTATATACATATATGTTCTTTTTTTTCCCCATTTCTATTGGGCTAGTCTACAAAATAGAAAATAAAACTTCATGGAATATCAGATGCTTGATGCCTTCCCTTGGCCATCTGACTCCTAGAGGACATTTAGCAATCTAGAATTACATATTTTTTTTTTTTACTGCTTAAAATAGTTGAGAGGGTATCACATAAGGGTTGAATGACAAATCTCACAATAATGACTAATTGACAAGACATTCAGCTACCCATTGATATGTAGGAGTTTTCCACATACCTCTGTACTTTCAATTGTGTGTTCAGTGATGGGATTTTTATGTAGATGTTCTAAGACCAATCTGGCTGCTTGGCAAGCATAAGACAGACAGATATGGCCTCAATGTTATGAAACACTTGGACTTATTGTCACTATTAGCCTGTCTGTTCTTTTAGAGAGTGTGCCCAGGTTTAAGATGCATCAGCTGGAGAGTTCCCCTTAGTTACAAACCTAAATATAATTGTCCTTTTGTTTCTACACAGTGCTGTTTCCAAGATATTCCTTGTGTATCCAAGATGCTCAAGTCCCTCATATGAAGGTCTGCAGGTAGTTTTTGCCCATTTTCATGTATATTAAATAATTTCTAGATTACTTGTAATTCCTAAAACAATGCAGATATGATGGAAATAGTTGTGAACCTGTGTTGTTTAAGAAGCACCAACGTGTCCAATACAGATGAGATTATTCTCCAAACAATTTAAAGATTGATATACTATTTTATAAATATGTGTGTGCACCTTGGTACATGTATGGTGAACAGCATGTGTACAGATGCCAAGGAGGCCAGTAAAGGTATCATATACCTGGGAACTTTAGTTACATGTGATTGTAAGCTACCCCATTGTGGTAGTGGGAACCAAACCTGATCTTGGGCATGGAACTCAAGTCCATAACAAGAGTAATAAGTGTTCTTAGCCACTGATCCATTTCTCCAGTCCCAAAATAATTTGATGCAGACTCCACAGAGACACCAGTAGCCTAGACTCACACATTAGAAGAGGAAAAATGGATATGTTAGTGAGTTTAATTTAGGAATTATCCCATATTCCAGCCTAAGTGCTTATTCATTTCTCAAGCAAAAAAAAAAAAATGGCTTCCTAGGACTGGTGTAGTTTTGTGCTTGCAGAATGTGTTCCTGCTTCCCAATGATGTGATTGAATACCTTCCTATTTTCGGACTGTACACGTTCTCCTTAAAATTGTTGGCATATCTAAAGTAGAGAAGTCAAGGGAACAGGGTGGGTATGTGTGGTAGAGGGGATGCCTCCTTGTCCTGGGTGGATATTGGTGTGTTCTTCAGCTCTCTATCACTGCCAGGTACCTTTTGCTCATTTTCAGAGTACAAAATCTTTGAGAACAGGAAACGCCTCATGGAGTAGATCACATTTTGTATCTTGTGGTGTGAGGGCATGCTAGCCACACTGAGACCTGTGCAGGAATGCTTTTTAAGGTAGTTTATGTTGATATACGTTTCTGCAGTATTTTATTTCATACTGAAGTTCCCAAAGATGACAAGATGTCTTGAAATATTTTTAAATTCTTGCAAGTTTTCAAGTCCTCATCTGGCTAAGTAGATTTTACATTGTATACAAAGAAAATACACCTGCCTGTTTTAATTAAACTTCATTATGGCCAATATACTTTACTCAGACTAGAAATCCTCTTCAGATGGAATACTCAGTCTCTCTTAAAGCTGCTACTACTGTTCTTAATTATCATTACTCCTCCAGTAAAAGGGTATGCACTCATGCAGGTACCCACCATGAAGATTTTTATGCCAAGAGACTATGCATGTCACATTCTGTAGCTTATGAATTTGGCTTAATCTTGAAATTTGGTGTACTAATGCCAAATTCCCATTTGGCCACATGGCATTAGTGGTAGAATTTTGATGAGTCATGATGTGTTGTCCTTTCTCCAATTCTTTATCGTTGCCATGGGAATAGCATGTCTCACATAAAGAACTGGTCACTCAGCCCAAGTACCATGTTGCATAGAATGGAGTCATAAAGTCCAAGCCTCCAAAATTTCACTTATCAGATTAAGGTGTATAATTTAGAAAGTTTAAACTGAACAATAGAAGAGTCTATTTCCTATTACAGATGGACCTGTATTGGACCTGATACAATATACTCTTCCTTTTCAAACTGTTTAGCTTCATATATATTACATGGCTGTTCTGTATTGCTAGAAGACTTACCCTCTAGTTTGCAGGTACAGCTCACTTCATATGCTCATGCATTGTTAGTATTTGAGGAGGCAAATAATGACAAATGGATATTTTACTCTATTATTGATTTTCCATAATTGGATATAATGTCAATGGCTATACTATCTATATTAGGAAGACAAGTTTCTTTATAAATGAATAGGTAATACTTGAGTATTGGGTTTTTTTTATATGAATTAAAATCAATGTCAATTCCATCACGAAGGAAGTAGCTTTGTTTGATTGTTTTATTTTGTTTTTCTTTTTCTTTTGGCAAATAGACATTTTATTGACCAGACTATTTACTTCAAAATATGGAAATCTTCAGAGAAATTTCACTCCATTTCTAGAACTAACTTTTCATACATATCTTGGTAACAGATTTGCAAAAGAACACCACTAAGAAGGCTTTCCATTTCATTACTTTCGTGTTTGATTTTTAAAGCTACTATTTTATAAACACCTGAGAAATCTACAAGTAGGAAAAGTTAAACAACACCAGAGCTAACTTCACACAATCACTGCTGCATTCAACATGAGCTACCCCAAGTCCTCAAGGAGCCTTGACCATGGGCCAGAATCTAATACAAAGTGAATGACAGGCCTTCATGATCAGTGGAGTTACAGCCAGGGGAACAGTAGACTTGTGCAAGTCTTATGATAAAAACCAAGAAAACATCCTGGCAGCTATATGACATTATATAATAATAAAGCTGCAAACTCTGCTATTGAACTAAAGAAACCTTTCTCGTGATTTTGATAATATCTATGAGTTATTCTACTTGATTTTCACCAAAATCATTTTCTTATAAATCAGGTGTGACCTTACCTATCAGTCCTCAAACATATCCATCATCTAGGATTACAGTTATTATAATAAAAGCTGAAGAAATACTCCATGAAAGTTACTTGAATGTATGGCTAATACATTTCTTCTTTTCTTTTTAATGGAAGTGCTGCAGATAGAATCCAGGGTCTTGCATGTGCCAGACAAAAGATTTATCACTGAGTTTTGTCTCTAGCCCAAGGCCAAGAATTTATTCTGCACCCCATTGCCTACTTGGCTTCTAAATTTCAGGTATGACCTCGGTCCAAATATTCTGTTTATTTTTTGAGACAGGTCTCACTGCCCACTCTAGACTGACCTGCTGCCTTCTGGATACCTCAGTCTCCCGAGTACTAGGACTACAGGCAGGCACTTGCTTTTCCACACAGTCTTATCTTTTTCACATCCTCTTCCTTCATCTAAGAAGACACAAACATAACCAGACTGTTAAGTATATTTGTATATGAAAAAAATTTGTTACAAAAACTATTTATTTTTCTAATTAAAAAAGTATATTGTAGATTGTAAGGAATTTGGGAAATTTAGAAAATATAAAGCAAAGGAAAATTAATGATCTCATGAATATCATAGATTTTTCTTTTATTAAAATAATTCTTGAATTGATTGGATTTAATCTTCCTGTCTATCATGTTAATGATTTCATAGTGTTTTTACTAGTGCATGATGTTCACATTCTTGAACTGATTTATTATTATCTGGTTTAAGACTTATCTCCCTCATAAGTACTATGATGGATATCCTAGTAAATAAATCAAAATTAGCTCTTTGATTAATTTTTTCTTAAATATCTATAAATGTTAGGATTTTATGTAATATGATGGCTAAATTTGGTGGCTTTTTAATAAAATGGATTTGTAATGTGGTGGTATTGTGTATTCTAATAAAAATATCTGGGGTCAGAGAACAGACAGCCACTAGATACAAAGGCTAGAAAATGGTGGCACTCACACCTTTAATCCTAGCATTCCAGAGATAGAAATCCCTCTGGATCTCTGTAAGTTCAAGGCCACATTGGAAATAGCCAAGCATGGTGACACGCCTTTAATCCCAGAAAGCCAGCCTTTAATCCCAGGGAGTGGTGGTAGAAAACAGGAAGATATATAAGGCGTGAGGACCAGAAACTAGCGGCATTTGGCTGGTTAGGCATTTGGCTGGTTAAGCTTTCAGGCTATGGAGCAACACAGTTCAGCTGAGATTCATTCGGGATGAGGACACAGAAGCTTCCAGTCTGAGGAAACAGGACCAGCTGAGGAATTGGCAAGGTGAGATAGCTGTGGCTTGTCCTGTCTCTCTGATCTACCAGCATGGACCCCAATAACTCGCCTCGGGTTTGATTTTATTAATAAGAACTTTTAAGATTCCTGCTACATGTACTAATCATTTCTACCAAAAACTGACCAAACAAACAAGTATGAGACAAAAACCCTAGTGGTGTTATGGGAAGTCTCTGAGGATTAGTTTTCATCATTTACAAAATAGATTATAACCACCTGATAGGATTATTGAGATTAAAAAACTGAGGTCAGCATATATGTATATGCATATTTCATGGATAATACTTTTCATATATTGGTTAATTATTTTGCAAATAAAATGTCAGTGAATATTAACCTTGACTCTGTAACTTTGGGAGGTAAGGCAATCATAGCAGCTTCTAATCATAAAATCTAAGATAATCATATCATCTTTTAACAGCCTTTATCTTAAAACAGCAGAACTTTACTTTTTATTATAAACATTCATCCTCACTCTGTCACGCCATAATTTAAAACTTTTTAAAGGTCACCCTATCTTCTTGATGAAGTGAAATATAACACATCCATATTTTTAAGTTTCTGATTATGTGGCTTTTGGGCCATGCCTTTCATTCAATTTTGTAATTGGGAATACAATCTGCACACTTAAACTTCAATTTCATGACTGGTGATAGTTTAAGTATTACTATTTATCATGTCGTAGACCTTTTTATGCTAAAATATTTGATTATAGAGTAAAAATTAGGCTTAACTGGAGAGTCGTAATTTTGATTGACAACTCTATCCTCGAGGTTTTGAACCCCCACTATGTACACAGATTCGAGTTGGAAGTTCTTTGTGTTGTATGAGAAGACATTGTGGGCAGGTGAACTGGAGTTTCTAGAGCTTTGCAGAACAAGAGAGGATACCTCAGTTCTTAGCCATTGCCTCATTTTATGAGGTTTTGTTTGTTTGGTTGCTTTTTGTTTTTTTTTCTTTGTGTGTGTGTGTGTGTGTGTGTGTGTGTGTGTGTGTGTGTGTGTGTGTGTTTAGTTTTTTGGGACAGTGTTTCTCTGTGTAGCCCTGGGTATCCTGGGAGCTCCCTTTGTAGACCAGATTGGTCTTGAACTCACAGAGATCCACTTGCCTCTGCCTGGCAAGTTCTGGAATTAATGGCATATGCCACCAATGCCCAGTCATTTCATGAGTTTAATGAAACCTTAATTTATGAGAGAACACACACACACACACACACACACACACACACACCACACTATATATATATATATATATATATATATATATATATATGTATAAAATTCCCATAGTATGTGTATATATCAGTAAAATCATAAGTTGTGTCTAAACTAAATGACATCTTCTTACCTTCCTAAGCTAGAGCCCTCTTCTCTTATTTCCTCATTATCCCATGTAACGGACATACTTCCATGAGCTTCCTGGATCTATCTTCAAATAGTAAGCATTAGCAAAGGAACCATAAATTAAATACCTACATGGCATGTATATGTATATTCATGTGCATATATTTCTACTTCTATGTCTGTACTTAATCTATAAAATAGTTACTTTAATTAAAAAAAGCTGAAATGAAAATTAAAAATCAACATCAAGAATCATGAAAAACTAACATTCCCCCTTCTCTGAGAAGCAATGCCCTTCCTGTGCAGAAGAATGATGAATTCTGTAAGGAAGGACGATGAGTCCTGAGCATCGCCAGGATGTTGTAATCAGGTTTTATTCAGCTCTTGTCCCGGAGTGAAAGATGCTGATCTGTAATATGTCTTCAATTACTTTTTCCATCTCAGTTTTTACTAGAGTTTACTAATTGCACAAAATAATGGGCTTCATTATGGCATATTTTTATTACTGTTTAGGGACAAGATGTCACGAAAACTAGGCTCTCCTTAAACTTACTATGCAGCCTAGGATGGTCTCAACTTCCTGGCAGTATTCCTTCTTCAGCCTCCTGAGTGTTGGGATTAGAAGAATGAGGCATTATGTCTAGTCATCTGCAATGTCTTCATAGATTAGATACTCTGATATCTCTGTCAGGCACATCTCTTTCTAGCATACCAAGACCCTGTAAGTTCTACCTAAAGCCATGCTATCATGCTTCAGCATCGGGTTCCATAGCACTTTCCTGTTTCAAAGGCTCACCTCTCTCCAGTCAGAAAGAAGCTGTGGGGCTAGGCTGGCATCACTTGCCTGTTCTCATGACCTCAACCCACCAATCAGTTAAAGTAAAGTCACCTACAGCTTCCATCATTTACAGATGTCTGCTTTTTGCCTTCTTGCCTTCACTCTGACTGACAAGTTCATCTGCTTAGTTGGGCCTACTACTGTATTCCTTCGCTGTTATTAGGACCCAGCTTCAGGATTCCAGTGTGGACTCAGGACCAATTGCTCTGCGGTAATCCAAGCCTTTTGTGCCTCTCTGGGGCCACTGAGATATCCAGTCTCCTGGACTGAGCAGCTACTGGCTTCTCAGGCTTTCTGGTATGAGACAATCAGTCCACTGGTGGAGTATCAGACCTTATAGTGTAAGCCAAACTAATGAATCCCCACTTCATGTATATTCATTCTGTCAGTTATATTTTTCTAAACTATTCCCTTGACTGATATACAGATGAGTCCTTAGTAAAGAGTCTGAAGAAGCCAGACAGTGGTGGCACACACCTTTAATCCTAGCACTCAGGAGACAGAGCCAGGCGGATCTCTATGAGTCTGAGGGCGACCTGGTCTACAGAGCAAGACCCAGGACAGGCACCAAAACTACACAGAGAAACCCTGTCTCAAAAAACCAAAAAAAGTCTGAAGAATAATAACAGATCATTAGTCTTCTAAAGTATTAAGAAGTGTACATCCAAGTAAGTCCAGGAACTGTTCTCTGATTTTGAAGACATGATAGAAAGGTGCAAGGGAACTCAGAAGTGAATCCCACATCATATTTGTTGTTGTTGTTGAGAAGATATTAGTGGAGTAATTGATATAATTTGAATGAGATGTATGGACTAGATGGCCATATTGAAGGATGTTAGCTTATGGGCACTCATAGTTTTTCAGGGATTATGGAAAAATAGTATTGTTTTCAGATTCATGTGCATGAATATATATGTGTACATACACAGAGAGAGGCTCCTCCACTTATGATGTGTTCATTTTCTGATAAATGCAATATAAATTTGAAATATCACCAGTTGAAGATGTAGTTAATACATGCTGTCTATTGAATGTCACAGATTAACACAGTTTACTTTGAAGAGCCCAGAATACACATTTAGCTTGTATTTGCACAAAGTTCACTTTACAGTAACATTCTGAAATCCTGTGTGATATATCCAATACCTATAAAAATGCTGGCAACAGCATTATGAGAGTATGAGTTGTTTCACTCATATTCTACTCTATCAATGATGCGGCTGACCTATGAACTGTTGCTCACATTATTTCAAAAAAAAAAAAAATCCAACAGGCCTGCCTAATATCACCACCCAGGTGTGATGAGAATATGGAATAATGCAAAGCATGTTTTTTCTTTACAGTACATCACCTCTGCATCACTCTAAGGGTGGAAAGGCACAGCTGAGATCATAATGTGAAAGTTGAAGTTTATCTGCCAAAATACACTGAAGCTTCTAGACTTAAGGAGCAAAAATAGAAAGGACATATGGGAGTATATAGTAGAAAACTGGGAGTAATTCTAACCTATTTAAAACATTATAATTTATATCTTTCATGCATTTCATGGATAAACATATATTATTTCCCACAAGCTGTATAATTTTATATCCTCCTAATCCCCTTGATTTGTCATATTTTGGTGGATATAAGATATTCTCATGTAATGATACACTGTGTAAAAACACCATGTTTTTTCATAGTTGAAAAACCTATCTTATTATTAATAAATATAAATAATAACAGTGTTCGCTGAATGCGTTTATCATTTGTGAATTAACTTTTTATGTGTTCTGTTTATTTCCTTTGGAAATAGTAGAGATTTCCTTACTAATTTCTATTTATTACTCTGTGTGTGTGTGTGTGTGTGTGTGTGTGTGTGCGCGCGCGCGCGAGCACACGCATGCACAGGTGAGTGTGCCATGGCTCACATGTGGAGGTAAGAGGGCAAGTTGGTAGAGTCAATACTCTTCTCTCACTTTTACTTGAGTCTTGGATATCTAACTCAGGTCATGAGCCTTATATGAATGATGAACTACCCCTGAGCCAACTTGCTAGGCCTCTTTGAATTATTTTTATATTAAGAATGCCAATCATTATCAATTTTGCTGCAAATAAACATGAATTTTTGTGAAATTCTCTGTGCTTTTAGTTCTGCTGCACTTTGTGTACCATTCACTCTGGTAAATGAAACCTTTTTTAAAAAAAAATAATTTACTTTATCTTTGTGTGTGTGTGTGTGTGTGCGCGTGTGTGTGCACACGCGCATGTATGCAGGTGTCCATGCAGGCCAAAAGAGGGTGTCAGACCCCACAAGCTGGAGTTAATAAGCATTCCTGAGACACTTTCTGTGGGTCCTCTGTAAAAGCAGGGCATGCTCTTAACTGTTGACCCATGTTTCCCTCCCCAAATCTTATTTTTTTCTTCCTTTTTTTTTATATATATATTTCAACCTGAAAGGATAAGTAACTATTGGAATAGCAACTCTTTACTTTATGTTGAATGGATTATCTGATCTCAGCCAAGTACTTTCTTAGTTTCTGAAAACTAATGAGGGAGAGAACAGTTTGTAGTCCTTAGTCAGAGAGCAAAAACATAAGATAGAAAAACAAGCAAGCAAACAAGTACATAATTGTACTGATGAACTGCCCATCCAATTTTGGTTCCTCTGGGCCTGTTTTGGTATGTGTCTCTCAACTTAGGTACATTTGTATGCTATGGATATTGATTTGTATGCTGTGGATATCACTCTGTAGGCTATGAATGTGTTGCTCTGATTGGTTGATAAATAAAAATGCTGATTGGCTGGTAGTCAGGCAGGAAGTATAGGCAAACAAGGAGAATTGTGGGAAGGCTGGAAGGCTGAGTCAGCAGACACCAGCCTGCTGTCCATGGAGCAGCATGTAATGGCACACAGGTAAAGCCACAGAAAATATGGCGACATATAGATTGATGGAAATGGGTTAGTTTAAATGTAAGAGCTAGTCAGTGGTAGGCCTGAGCTCATGGCCAAACATTTTTTTTTTTTTTTGGTTTTTCGAGACAGGGTTTCTCTGTGTAGCTTTGCGCCTTTCCTGGAGCTCACTTGGTAGCCCAGGCTGGCCTCGAACTCACAGAGATCCACCTGGCTCTGCCTCCCGAGTGCTGGGATTAAAGGTGTGCGCCACCAACGCCCGGCGGCCAAACATTTTTAATTAATATAAGCTTCTGTGTGTTTACTTGGGTCTGAGTAGCTACGGGATTGCAGGGTTGCGGGGCCCAGGCAGGACCAAAGAAACTTCAACTACATTTGTACCTATTGGTGTGCAGGTTCTCAATATTGGTGAATGAATAGCCCACAGACATGAGAGGAAGCTCCAGAAAAATGAAATAGGAATCTTCTGCTTATTTGTGGGATGTTAGTGATCACCTGATCCTAAGTAATCAATGCTGGGACAATTGAGAAATCAGTAAGTGACACATGAGCCTCAGAATAACAAGGGTAACATCTAGGGGAGAAGAGAATTTGAAAGGAAGAAAGGTCTACAGAGGGAGGGAGAAGGGTGATAAACAGAATGTTGACAACTTTGCCCAAAGCCAACTCTACACTCCAATTTTAACACCATTTTCTTATACTGCCCAAATTCCTAGGATTCTAGTTCTAATATTTTTGTTTTGTGCAATAGTTTCCACTTGGGAGAGGGAAATTCACTTGAATAACAATGAAGAGACTTGAATAGAAGATTGCTGGGCTCCAGCTTTACTCTGTAATTTGCTTACTATCTCCTGGGGTTTTCCTTATAAATTATTCCACATCTCTCCTGTCCTTTTTATAATGTAACTTTTGTCAAAAATACACAGTTTTATAAACTTGCCTGATTTCCATCCCTGTTGATTCGTTTTGAGACAGCCACAGTGATGCTCGGAGTCCATCTGCAGCTGCACAATGGACATGGATTGTAAAGCACATGGAACAGGAAGCATGTGGTCTTTCATGAATAAGCTCTTGCCCAGGTCACCAGATTGTTGGTGCTGGAAGGAAACAGACCATTTACCTAAAATCAATCT
This sequence comes from Peromyscus leucopus, assembly GCF_004664715.2. NCBI lineage: Eukaryota > Metazoa > Chordata > Mammalia > Rodentia > Cricetidae > Peromyscus > Peromyscus leucopus. The sequence goes on along the minus strand of NC_051067.1, from coordinate 24,803,520 downwards.
GCTCGGGATTTTCTTCTATCAAGAACTTCTCCTGTGGTCAGGAAAACAGTCTCTGGGGTGGAGCCCTGGCAGCCACAGCATCTCCCCTTCCACAGTTGCAGTGAAGCATGTTCAGCAGATAGCTTTTGCAGTGGGGCTGGCTAGTAGGAAGGGAATTGTCTTCAAAGGACTGATAGGTGCAGAGAACTCTGCTAAGACCCAAGACCTGGTGTCGCCAGAAGGCAGGAGACAGAAGTGGCAAGAGACCATCACCTTGAACCCTGGCTGTATGTGTACCAAGGATTTTATAATTTTTTCCCCTGGGCACATTGTTAATTTATCATTCTTCTAACTTGGAACATAACATCTCCTCATCTATAGGAACAAGAAACTCAGGTTCACAAAGCTTGTACACAATTATGAATGAAATAGTTGAAATATAGTCTAAGTTTGAAACTTACCTTTATATCACTAGACTACTTTTCTCTGGCTCATCCAGATAACTCAGATTTAGTTAACTAATTTAATTAATTGTTTGTTTTGTATTTAATTATTATTATTATTATTGTTTTGTTTTGATATAGGGTCTCAAGTAAGCTAGACTGGCTTTGAATGTAACTATGCAGGTCAGGATGATCATGAACTTCCCATTCTCTTATGTCCACCTCCCAAATTCTGGGATTACAGGTCTACGATATCACACTTGGGTAATTTGGTTTTAAAAGAAAGCATAATTCCAGATGTCTGAATGGCTTGGGACCAACAGAAAGCACACAATCAGGTTAAATACAGATACATTTGTTTTAAAGATTGAATCAGCTGGTACTCTAGACCATTTTGTGAGTTATCTTCAAGGTTCAAAAGGCAGACACTGTGAGGCCAGTACAGAGACATTCAGTTGTTATTATTCAATCTTGAATGTCAATGTAATCTTAAAAGAGATTTTATTATGTGAGGCTTGTTGAATCAAGAGATGATTATCTCTTCCTAACTCTGCTAAGGCAGTATAATGGGAAACCAATATGTCTTCAGAATGTAGTCATTTGTGCAGCAACAACAACTTTCCTGGAAATCCAAAGCTCCAAGTTCTACCTAACTCTTCCATTGATTTTTTTCACTATTGTTCACAAACTTAGTTGCCTACTTGATGTCTTGGAAGCCTTACATGCACCCACAGTTTGGTCAAGTGCAGATGTCGGCAATCCAGCCCTCCCTTGCTTCTCATCATGGGATGCTTTAACCTCGTTCCTTGTTCAACACAAGGCTTCTTCTTCACCATAATCCCACATATAAAAATGCTGACTGTTATCATCTCCACTCCTGTTCCTAACACTTTTAGTCTATGGCTGGGTAACTGTACCTAGCTCTTATTTAGACATCATGGTGACAAAGCAAGTCCTCTTGAGATATGACCTCTATACCATGCTACCCTCCACTGTTTAATAAAGAAAGAAACAGGGCCCATTTCTAGGCTGAGAACAACACAGTGGCATGCCTGCCACTGCCACACTGTGTATGTCCTGCCTTGGACATTCAAGACCTTGGAACACATTCTTCTGCCCATTTTCCACTTTATATTTTTGTCATGATTGATGACATCTTTTACAAGGCTAGTTACTATATTGTCCTAGGCTTTGCATCATTATTGATTAGCTCAGTGTCCTGAATCAGATAAAAAAATAAATACATTTTCAATCATTAAAGTGAGATGATTAGAGACAAGTCCCTCCCCTTCTCAGGTAAAAAGCACACACTAAAGTTTTTAAAAATCATTGTTAGAAGCCTGTTAGTCATGAACTCATAGGCTTTTCAATCAGACTGATTAAAATAGGTCAACTGGCTTTTATCCCTAAGATGGCCTATATAAACCATGAGTATAAAAAGACACACAGTTCTTATATTTGAGTTGAGAATTGTAATAGTACTGTTCAAAATTATACTAAGCTCTAGAGATTGTAATGATACTAATGAGGGTGAAGAACAGAGTGATGGGTGGTGGTGATGATGAAGATGATTGAGAGTAATGGTGGTGGTGATGTTGATAGTGACTGGGATGAGAGCAATGGTGACTGATGATGATGGTTATTGACTGTGATGGTGACAGTGACTATGATGATGGTGATGGTGACTGCAATTAGGGCGGTGTTAAGTATTCCTAGTAACAGTAGTTGTGGTTTAATTGGTGTCTATTCACTGTGACAAAATTGCTATAAAAATAAACAAGAGAAGAAACATTTATTTTGGTTCACAGTTTCAGATCTGTCATCCCCTAGCCATATGGACCCACTACTTTGAACCTGTGAAGCCTGAGACATCATGGAGGAAATATATGAGATGAGTTCTGATCTGGTCATGTCACTCATGTAGTGAAAAGAGATGAAGAGCATGGGGTGGGGCTGAGGTCTTAGCATCTCTTTCATAGGCATGTATCAGTCACCTAAGCTCCTTCCACTAGACCATACCTCCTAGAGACTCCTCCACCTCCCAGTCACACCACAACATGATGACCAAGCTTTTAGCCTATGTGGGGTTTTAAGAGACTTTAAGGTCTGGATCTTCATAATGGTTACTGCTTTTTGTATCCTTGAGTCTTTGCTCTTAGGTTTACTTTTACCTCTACTAAAAAAGCTCCACCCATTCCATCCTTGTTCACTTTAGCTCAGCACTACTCATGAAGGTTTTAGTTTTGGATTTGATGCCACTCGCTGGGAAACAATCTCATCATTCTCAAAGTAAATGAAGTGCTCTGGATATAACCCCCTTTGCCATGTTGTGTGTTTCTTCCCTCCATGGCATTGTCCACAGATACCTTTCTCCCAGCTTGACCCGAGGATGGCCCAGGTTGCTTCCCTTTGAATCTAGCACTGTCCCCGACAAGCCCCCTCAATAGCTAATTGTGGCAAAGGATGCACTCTTGTCCTTACTCAGAGAGGCAAATCAAATGACTGCCTGTCTGCAGTTTAAAGAGTATTTTGAAGGTTAGAGTGATTTTAAATGAATGTTGGAAGAGGTGGACAGCTTTTTCGTGTTCCAGGTGAATCTGAGTTCTTGACTGATGACACAGTGTTAAGCAAATAAATAAAAAGAAAGAAAAATGATTGGTGAAAAATGGAGGAAATAAAAAGAGACTTTGCTGATTGTGGGCTTCCCAGGACTCCCTTGTGCAGGAGATGGTTTCCAGATAATGAGGCTCAGTGAGTGACAGTGGGCCATTGATGGGCAACAGCGAATGCCTCGATGCTTTACTATCTTAGGCCGGCCGCTGTGTAGGACAGGAAAGGCCCATAAAGATGACATGTTCGCTTGGCGGCTCCCTGTTGGGGCTCCAATGTATTACCTGGATCTAATTATCTCCTCTCCAGCTGACAGAGGGGTTTCCATGGAACCTCTCCATCACCACTGCCTCAACCCAGCTTCCAGGGGGCTGTCTAATAGCTTGATATATTTTTGAATCCCCTGCTCATTGGATGAACAAGCTGAAGCAAATCATGTATTGACCTCAAAGCATTTATAAACCGTAGAACATTATATTCTCATCAGAGCCATAGGGGCAGTAAACTATGGTTTCTCTGCTGTGAAACATGGTTTTGGTTATGCACTGTGTTGCTGGGGTTGTACCTAAACAATAATACATCATTTGTGGCACATGTCGCCTTCTTTATTGAAAGGCAAAACAAAGAGTTGAGGACAAAAATCATTACTTCTTTAGCAATTTTTCACAAAATGCTTTTCTTTTGTACTTGACACACAGATGGGACATTGTACTGCGAGGGAAATGATGTATGGCAGTGTGACAAATTTCATTTCCTCTCTAAAACCAGAATCAGAAGGATGCAGAAATTTGGGAAAGTTTGGGAGAGGGAGAGAGAGAGGGAGGGAAGGATAGACAGAGAGGAGGGGGAGGGACTTTTTAAAGGGGGAAGGCATTCCAGGGGGCCTCCCCAAGAAAGCATGTGTATGTCTTAATTGACTTGTCCGGTGTTGATCAAAGTGCTTAAATGAATACATTGGGAACAACAACTCTGCTCATGTAGGGCTTCTGTGACATCTTGAGCATGATCAGCCACGACTGAGGCTGGAACTAAGGGCACAATGCAGCTGAGTAGGACATGAACAAAGGCGACCTGAATGCAGCCAGCTCCTCAGGGACTAGGACCTTCTTGTCTAAGAACTTCCGGCACGTTACAAGAAGCATGAAGCTGCTGCTCTTGGTTCTTGGCCATTCCTTCTTCCTCTTTTTTTCCTTATCTCATCATCCTCAAATACAGTGTTTCTCAAAGTTGATCCAGATAGCTCCGTATCTAAGTTCCTCTAATGAGTTCTAAAATTTCGGTTTTTCTATATCTGCATGGACTTGAAATGAGACTGAATAGCTGGAGTGTAGTGCAATGTATGCTTCGTATCAGCACAAGGTGATTTTACTGCTCCCTTAAAGTCTGCAAATCACTGCCCATGTGTCTCTTTTCAGATTGCTATAAGGATAGATTCTGATTACCATCTGCCAAATGCCTAACTCCTTTTTAATGTTACCACATACACAGCTCTTTGCTATATTCATAGAGTTCAGTGTTTACAGAGGGGAGATCACCTGATAGTGAGAAGCGAACACTGTGTGTCAGAGAATTTAATATTTATACCGAAGGGAGTCACTGCCTCAGAAAACGTTTCCTAGGCAATGTTGCATTTGTTAAAATAAATAATCAAGTCAGCACCATTTATCTAAGTTTATATCTGGAATACTTAAGGACCCCGCCCCCTTTAACTTTGTTACTAGTTACTTGCTGCATAAAAAAGCCACCAGGCTTTTCAAGCTCTCATACCCACACTGGGTGAACAGCATTTCCTCCCATCTGAGATGAGTCCATTTTGCTATCTGAGTATTTCCTATCTTCAATCATCATGAATCCTCCTGAGGTTTTCAATAAAAGCCCTGAAATTTGTTTCTACCCAAATACCTCACATAAAGCTGTAAATTAAGTCTCTCCCCATTTCAGGGGCTTCTGGATCCTCCAGAACCTCTTAGAAGCCATACAGGACCATGCAAGCACACTTGTGGCATCATCTCCCCCAGGGTCCTTTGTCTCCTCACTCGCCTGACTGTGCTTCCCACCCAGATCTCTTCCTTTTGGAAGTTGCTGATGACGGCAGGACTGAATCTTTCTTTCTAAAGGTTTGTTTACAAAAACTAGTTCAAACATCAAAGGGGCACTGTTGGCCCTTTACATCACATGGCACAGCCACTGGTTTTCACTCTGATGGTGCCAGTGAGATAATTCATCTTTTTTTTCTACGTGGTTTGTGTTCAAAGTTTGAGACTGACCCACAGAAGTCATAAACAATGAAAATGTGTTGCAACAGTTGGTCTAGGCAAAACTATTTTCCCGAGCTGTCAAAAGTGCATGAAATCAGCTATGCATACTACAAAATGTGTCACGATTTTATATGTAATAGGACAAATAAAATTGCACTTCGTTTCTTAGAGCAGTTTTATATTCATAGGAAATTGAAAGTACTGCGGCTTCTCATGGGCTCCCTACTTCAACAGTGCACAAACTTCCCCATTACACAACACACACATTTATCACAATGAAACCCACACTGGCAAATCATGACCCAGTTCTGTGGTCCAGATTTAGGATTTGCTTTTGGCATTGCATGGGCTACAGGCTATGGTATGGTCTTGGACTGATATGTGATGACATGTGTCCACCATTACAGGGACATTCAGAAAAGTGTCATTGCCCTTAATCCTCTGTGTTCTACGATTCATCTTCCCCTCTTCCAACTGATCATTCTATTGTGTATATAGTGTTTAGCTATAAAAAAGGGCAAAATTACAGGATCACTGAGAAAAGATAAGGATGTATCCTTTCAGATTGCTTCATTTAATAATGCGCATTGAAATTTCTTTCATCTTTTCATGCTCTGCTAGCCAATTTCTTGCAACACTGATAATATCCTGCCAATTCTTTCCATTGTGCAAACACAGTTTATTTACCCATCCATATACTAAGCACCTGGGCTATTCCAAAGTTTAAGCAAATATAACTAAAGCCTCTGCAAACATACTTGTGAAGCTGCGTGTAGATACAACGTTTCAGGTCATTTGGGTAGATGCCAAGTGTTATTGCATCGTATGGGCTCTCTCTCTCTCTCTCTCTCTGTGTGTGTGTGTGTGTGTGTGTGTATGCACAACTGTTAATCTGTCTTCCAGAGCAGCTACATCATTCTGCTTTTCTGCTAGGGAACACGTTCTCTCTTTGCCCCCAGCTCCTCGACAGCTTTGTTGTTTTCAGTGTTTAGGATTTGGACCCTTCCCTAAGTGTGTTGGTGATAGTTTTGTCATTTCTCACGGTGACTTGTATGATTTTATTTTCCTGTAAGGACCTGGGTCATGATGTGCTTTTCATTCCCTGACGCACCATCTGTATGCCCATCTTCATGATGAGATGAGTGTTCAGTTCAGGTCTTCAGCAATTCCAGAAACTGAGCTGTTTGCTTTCTTGATGAGTTTTAAGGGTCCTTTGTAAAGTTTATTTTCCTCAGACCTATTGCTTATGGATTTGTTCTTCCAGTCTGTGTATAGACCACTCTCTATCCTGATCCCTCCAAGGGGTTATCATTGGAACATTGTACCATTGCTCTTGCTTTTGTTGCTAGAATTTAAGGTACAGAAACATTTGTGTTTTATCTTGATCTTTTGATATTATTTATCAAAAGGTATTTATTTTCATAACTTAAAATAAAAAATAATGTTTCTAATTATTTCTAAATGATTTCAGGAGAAATAAGAATTATATGAAGATTATTTCACAATTTAATTTACAAAGACTGTTCTTTCTCTTCCGTGACAAAAAACATGTGGTGTGTGTGTGTGTGTGTGTGTGTATCCATGTGTATCTGTATGTAAATGTATCTGTGCAATGTCCAGAGCCCTTTGAAATGTGTCTTCCCTGTGCATCACTACCAGGCTCTATTGAAGGGTCTAGAGCCTTTGAAGTTCTCCTCAAAAGGTAAGTTTATGTTGTGAGAATATCTGAGTTAAGGTTTATAGTTTGGGTACCCAAATTACAGATCATAGTTCCCCCTCTCTCTTTTTAAGTAAATAGTTGTAATATAGTCAAAGCAAACATAAAGGACCTTTTATAGGGAGAACATTTTAGTCACTCCTTATGCATTCCCAGCACCACTGGTAGAATTAAATTCTTAACTAGCTCTAAGACTTGTCCTCATTATCCTGCCACTGGGACTGCATTAACTGTTGGGAATGAGCTCCTGAAACCCATGTGGTTTTTCTCACACAGATGGTGAACATTAGTCATTGGTGACCTCTACAAGATCATGTAGAGAGCTGTCCAAAACTCGCTGAAGGGAACTCTAAGTTTGTGATTCAGGCATCTCTATGGCCTCCCACAACAGTAATACATGATACTGTACGTGTCCCTCTCTGATATGTATTCAAAAAACATTTCTAAGGGAGTGGCTAATGGTTTCATGGTAGAAACTACATGTCGATTATACACAGATCTGTTGGTATGTGTGATATTTCTGATTCCAGGTATCCAAAATTTGCCTTCTATATTTGTTTGTTTGTTTGTTTGTTTTGTCATGGGCTGTTGTGGGGAAGATATCCTGCCTCAGCTACAAATGACAACTTTTAAGCTTGTATCAACAAAAGGAGACATGCATTGTTTCCTTGGCTCAGTCAGTTATAAAATGCCCCTAGCACCCAAGTGGTAGATGGCTAGATGGTCTCTCAATTGCTACAGGAAGATGTCTATAAAGTTGTTAGAATTATTTTGAGGTGTTTCTCTTTTTTTTCCTCTTAAAAGTTCTCAGCTCTACTTCTATCTTTGTTATATTTATCCTAAACTTATTGGTTCTAGTATGTGTTCATTAGTAAAAGGAAATACCCTGGTCAAGAATACATTTCAAGTTGGGCATGATGACACACCCCTGTAACCCCAGCATGCTGGATACTGAAGTAAGAGAATTGCAAGTTTTAAGACAGCCTGGGAGACAAAGTAAGACTCTATCTTAAATAAAAAGAGTATATTTAAAAATGAGTTTAAAAAGGGTATATTTAGAGATGAGTTAAAAAGGTTGCACCAGCCAGGAAGTGGTGGCGCATGCCTTTAATCTCAGCACTTGGGAGGCAGAACCAAGCAGATCTCTGTGAGTTCGAAGCCAGCCTGGTCTACACAGTAAGATCCAGGACAGGCACCAAAATTACACAGAAAAACCCTGTCTTGAAAAACAAACAATCAAAAAAGGTTGCAGCAGTGTTATGCATTTTAACATGATTAAACTATTTCTATTTATAAACCACTTCTATCTATTATAAAATATAAAATAAATACAAATGTTAAGAGGTGTAGCCTGGAAATACATGTTATTTTCACAAAGCAAAAAATGTGTCTCCTTTGAAATGTACTAAAAAGTGAACTTTCCATGCCTTATTCATGGTCCAGCTATTGAGTTGCTTATGATTCGGCTAAGAAAAAAATATGTGCTTATTATTCATATATGCATGTTAATAAAATTAAACCCATTGAGAATGTAACATTTAGACATGAGAGAATGATATTTTTAATGCCACACTCCAAACCACATTTCTTTTAATCAGCATCTGCTCTGTGTTAAGCTGCCTATAAAACGTAGTGCCCTGTTGACTGTGGAAGATGAAAACAAACGGCAGACAACCAAGGACATGGTATTAACATCAAAGCAGAAGAATCCTACTCTCATTCTTTGGCATTAGGAAACATCTTTTGACCTGAAGCAGTTGGATTTTCTTCTCAGCAATCCTGGTCTGGAAACCATGGATTAAGAAGATTTAGAAATAAAATGTAACCTCAGAGTAGGGGAAATCCAGAAGGAATAAGAACTATTTTGGACTGTTTGTGACTTCAAACCTCCTATAGGCTCTAGGACAATCTGAGAAAGTCAAACTAGCATCAAGACTGGTACCCTATAGAAAACAAACTGCCCCAACATCCTTGTTAAGGTCTATACAAAATAATTTAAAGAGTAGAACTAGGGCAAAGGACGTTTTTGCAGATATTGCAGTGTGGGAATACTGAGGACAGTGGTCATACTTTGTGATTAGTTCTGTGTCTACGCAAAAACCAGAAGTAATACATCAGGCATCTCACCTTGGAACACTGCTAAGTGTAATGAGATCATGGCATACATTACAGAAAGTACAGGGAGACAGCTCAGTGGGTACAATGCCTGTTGTTTACATCTCGAGTTCAGATCCTCAGAGTCCACATTAAAATTAAAAGGCTGGGTGGACATGGTGGCTGTCTTAGTTAGGGTTACTATTTCTGTGAGGCACCTTGGGGAAGAAAGGATTTATTTGGCTTAAACTTCCATGTACCTGTTCATCACTGAGAAAAGTCAGGGCAGAAACTTTAGCAAGGCAAGAACCTGGGGTCAGGACCTGATGCAGAGGCCATGGAGGAAAGCTTCACTGAGGTTTGGTCAGCCCACTTTCTTAAAGAAGGCAGAACCACCAGCCCAAGGGAGGCACCACTGGCAATGGGCTGGGCCCTCCCACATCAATTATTAATTAAAAAAGTACTCTTCCAGCCCGATATGAGGGTTTATGCCTAGTGTTACTGTAATTTGTTATGCTTTGTTCCATTGATATCCCTGAGAGGCCTGCTCTTTTCTGAAGGGAAACAGAGGAGGAGTGGATCTGGAGGATTTGGGGGAGACAGTGTGTGTGTGTGTGTGTGTGTGTGTGTGTGTGTGTGTGTGAGAGAGAGAGAGAGAGAGAGAGAGAGAGAGAGAGAGAGAGAGAGAGAGACAGACAGACAGACAGACAGACAGACAGACAGCAGACTGGGAGGAGTGCAGGGAGAGGAAACTCCTTGGGATGTATTGTATGAAAGAAGAATAAGGAAAAGAGAAAGAAAGACAACACCATGCAGGCTTGCCTACAGTCTTATCTTATGGGGGCATTTTCTCAAGTGAGTTTCCCTCCTCTTACATGACTCTGGCTGTGTCAAGTTGACATAAAACTATCCAGCACAATGGCCTACCTCTAATTCCAGATTTGGGGGACAGGAGAGACAAACAAACAAGCTAGAGCAGCAAATCAGCAAGCTCTGAGGTCAGTGAGAGGCCTTGCCTCAGTAGATAAAATGGAATGTAATCTTGGAATACACCTGATGCCATCCCCTGGCCTCTACATCCACATTTACATAAGGCATGCATCCCCTGCACACAGAGGCACACATACATTTTTGAGCATGCATTCACATGCATATACACTACACACATACACACATTAAAAACTGTACATACTAAAGCCTTCCATGAAGGAAACTGCTATCTACACACGTGTGCTCACTCAAAAGCATCTGCTATGAGCCAGGTAGTGATGTATGTCCTGGGCATACAGAGGAGAACAAATCAGTGTTTTACTTCTGGACCTAAAGGAAGAAAGTAAAATAGTCCACATCACTAGCAGAAAAGAGAAAAAGAGGTCTGCCAAGGGGGAGGGGGAGGGAGAGTGTTGCTCTTCCCAAGCACCATTTCTAAGAAGGAGGTACACACAGGAAGGGTGGATTCCTCAGGAACAAAAAAGAAAAAAAAAAAAGAATGATGAGCATGATTTTCTTTCCATGAAGTAAAATTTTGCATTACTTTACTTGATTTATTGATGAGTTCAAGTTTCAACTCTACCTTATAGAGTCTCACTGGCCTGAAAGGATCTGCAGTTCTTGCACTGTGAATTCAGTACTTTCGAGGTTTGATTACAAACTTGCTATGTTCTTGGGATTAGTAACTTCCAAGACATTACTTCCTCACTCTGGAGAAGGGATGTGGGCATCAGCCAAAAATCTGCAGAAGAACAAAGAGACTGAAAGTCCACTTTAAGGATCTGCTCCCACCCCACATCATTCTTTCCCCTTTTTCTGCTTGGCTGAAATCTTGCTTGCCTCTACATCTCTGCATATCCTGTTGCAAGTGTGGATTTAAGAGAACCATTAAGATTAAACTGTGATGAGGAACAACAGAAAAAGGACACAGAAACTGGCCCATTCTCTTGAGAGGATGGGGCAAGGCCTTCTGGGTGACTGGAAGGGCAAAGGCATCTTTTTTTTTTCTTTTTTTTTTTTCTTTTTACAAGCTGCTGTTGACCAATCCCATGATTGAGTTAACTCATCCTTACTGAAGGTCCTGTTCTCCATTTTATGACATCATGTAGCCAGTGTTAATGCAACATAGAGAACAGTAACAGTCACTGGTGTGGGACCAATAAAAGTCAGCTACTCAGAGCAATGGCTGCACCTGAGCTAACTGCACCAATCCTTCCAGATTTTCCAGCTACTCTTTAAAGCACTGACCTTGGAGTTTATTGACTCTGGGGTGCACTGCAGTCATGTGTCAGATGCTGTGTTTATGTTATCCATGGAGGCCAATCTTGCCTATCCACCCACCACACAAAGGGATCGCTGAGGGGTGTGTTTTCCTTATTTCTGATCTTCCCTTTTCTGATGGACACTCCAGGTTGGAAGACAAGAGGAATGATTCCACTCCTGTGAATTTTTTGTGAGTGTGGAAAGGAAAGGATTCTTTGCTGTGAAGCTACTCATGGCTACAGCCAGGCAAAGATGGAGGAAAGAGGAAATTGATCTAGCCTGTATGATAAAAATGAGGGGTCACATAAGTGCATGTTAATGCTGCTCTTAAATTTGTTCAGGTAATGTAATTCCTCATTAATAAGCACTCAGAAAATAGTCAAAATTGACACAAATAACTAAAATCACATGGTGAGATGGAAACTACACAATTATATATTTTTCACTCTTAAAAACCAATTTAGCATTTAAAGCAATGTATATTCTGCACTTTATTACTGCCCACACAAGCTTGAATTCCTATCTTTTTCTTTATATTCCCCCTTTCTTTGTTCTTTTTAATTAAACAATATCTATATGGCAGCTAAAAAATCATAAAATCCAATTGCAGTTTTACAGTCCAAATACTAAGAAGAAATCAAGAACAATAATTTTTACAAGTGAATTATTATAAAATATTCAGTCAGTACATTATCTACGAAATGTAGCAAGAGAGACTATAAATTATGTTTTAAGAAATGTGTCTCACCTCTCAGTATTAGTATGTATACATATGCATATGTATATATACATATATATGTTGATAAGCCCGTGTAAGATTATAGAATTCAGTGGGCAAGAATACTCGAGAGCTTTCCCCCACCTAATGATACTAGAATAAGCCTCTTTCTAAGGCAATCCATTTTCCTTCATGCTATTTGAAACTAAAACAGGGTGCATTTTTAAATTATGCGTGTGAAAGCAATATTCAGCCAGCTGCTTAACATTCCAAGAGGATTTCTCTGGTCCACACCATCGCTGCTGTTCCTGGCTCTGCAGTATGAGAAAGCACTGTTATTTACCCTGGGACACAGGTGACTGAACTTATAAAAATCACTACAAGACAAGATGTATTGAGGCCTGGCATGGAATGACAAATTCTGGTGAGGTTCACCAAGAAGAGACATATTGATTCTTAAATGATTAATAAGGAGAATATAATTGTATTTCATTAAGATGGATGGGATTTCATTTAGTCTGTCTTCTCCCTTTCCAGTTCAGATGCGAGAGGAAATCGAGTCATCGTCAATGGCACCTCGTGTTAGCCTGCCATGGCAACAAGCCCATTGATTGAGTAATAGAACTTTCACATGCACTAGCTATTCTTTAATGGGCTGCTCCCAGCACAGATAAGACTGCCAAGGGAGCTGACAGAGTCCCTGGGTATAAGAGAAGACAAGGAGAAATTCACACTATGGTTTCTCCTTGATGTCTGACGGACAGTAGCCCGTTTATAATTCTGAAACTGGGATGTGAAACGATGCCTGCTTTGTTCATTCAATTATACCTGTCAGGAGGATCAAGACTGGAGTCACACTGCACTTTGAGCCACCTTGAATTTGCTGAGTTCAATTACATTTGTGCAATAGAGATTGCCGTGATAATGAGGATTTCAAATGGTTTTACATGATCTGAAATGTATTTCCAAACAGCTCTTCATGCTAGGTACGAGTTGTAGCAACGCTTTGCAGATGAAAAAGCAGAGGTTGATGGTAACACTGATTATTAAAAAGGTCAATTTCAGCTCAACTCCATTACATATGAGTCTCCCCTTAGCCAGGATCTCCAGTGGATGCTTGAAACCATTAAGACATTACCTCTCTTAGAAGGTACAGTGCTTTTTCCTACACCTATGTATCCATGGCCAAACTTAACTTTTAAATTAGGAAGGACAGGGAGTTAGTAAGAAAATAGAAACCTTAGCTTTCCATCCTCACAACAAAACTGAGAAAATGCCTTAAGAGGAGGAAATACTTGTCTCCTACTTTCAGGGATCTGTCTCATCACACTAATACTTTTATAGGTGAACACTGTGAAGGAGATCTTAAGTTAATGCATTGCATGTAAACCATGGTAAGATAGACTAGATTACACTGTAAGAACTCATACTTATTACTTTAATTTTTGACACTGTGTGTACATTCACATGGACATGCTGTGGCAATTTTACAGAATGAGTTTTTTTCCATCCACCTTTATGTGGTTCCTGAGGATTAAAGTCAGACACAAGCCTGTAGAAGCCTAATGATGTGAGTTCAATCCTCTGTGTGTGTGAGTGAGTGTGTGCAAATATGTGTGCATGCATGGTTCTCTCCCTCACTCTTGTTGTTTCAGGTCTGGGACAACACAGCACACCACGGCAGAAGTTCAGGCTGAGGAGGTCTGCTCACCTCATGATATCTGAGAAACAAAACCTGAGATATGAGGTGCTGAAGTCACACAGTTCCCTGCAAGGGCAGCCCCTTTGGTCTCACTTCAATTAAGCCCCACTTCCTATGGGTTTTACCACTACCACAGAGGGCTGGTGACCGTGAAACTTTTGTGAGGACATTCAAGATCTAAACTATAGCAGACAGAGATGACAATATAACACCACAGAAAGTGAGTCTTTGGAAACTCACAGATTATTTCTAGAATTTTCTATTGGATACTTTTAGACTACAGTTGAGTGGAAAAATACAACTGCATCAGCAGACTACTTCCCTCTGTTTGTATTTTAAAGTGGCTCATGATTTCAAAGGCTTGTTAGCCAATGGAGATACCATCTGAGAATAATGAAGAGCAATGTTTTGGTGTGTGGGCTTTGGAAGCACAATGTGGCTGGCTCTGCCTCACAGCTTTATGGACAAGTGAGTTAGGACATGTGCCTCTACTTCTTCATCTACAAAGACGTGGAACAGTGCCTGTGTGCAGCGTGCAGAGCAGGTGATGTCTCCAAGCATGCATGGCAACCACATGGGAATTAGAAACACTTTCATAGGTCTGAAAAAGAACAAATTTTACCATCTAACATCTTTCAAGTTCACCTTCCCAATGCCAAACAAGCCCTTGGTGGAGCCAAAAGCCAATATTCTGGAAAACACACTATTGATTGTAGGTGGGGTGGTAAGGGTAATCATACTGGGGTTTAACTGTTAGAAGGCTCTTTGGTTTTAACATTTGTAATAATCAAAGATTGTAACTAATTCATAACATCCTGGAGAGATCACATCATATGAAACATGTAAACTGTTAAGTACAATGCCTGGGGTGTGCTAAGTACCCCACAAGCATCCACACTGTACTCATTGTTAGGATCCTTATCACTAAGCCAACACTACCGAAGCAGAAAGAGAAAGATTTCCTTAATCCACAATGTTTTTGAAAAGGCAGTTATTATATGTGCTGCTATGGATTCCAATACTCAGACGGCAATCATATGAAAAGCTATATTCAGTGTTACAATTGGGCCAAATATATTGTAATAATTGTGCGATGCAGAAGATATTAGCAGTCCTGAATTACCATTGTCCTCTGTACATTCCTAGGTATAACTTCATAGACACTTGGTAGATAAAACCTGAATGGATCAAGTTCACAGAAGAATGTCCTTCAGGTTCTCTCAGATTAATAATAATTACAAAAGTTTCTTTTTTAAATCAAGCAGCAGAGAAGTAGTATTTACCACTCTAGAGGCAGTGAGACCTGGGGGAATGGAGTTGATAAACGAGGCAGATTAAAGTCTCATACAATAGCCAACTTTATTCAAAGCCTCAGACAATTTGTACTGGGTTAAGAGGGGCCACATGAGCAAAGTGTATGACTACAAGAGCAAGTTACACATGACAGACAAGCTACGTGAGAAAAAACATGTTTTTCTATAGAAGCATACAAACAAATAACAACAGCCAGTTACAATGAGTAATCTGAAGTAAACTTCCACCCACTATATCTGGGAGAGGCATGGATGCAAAATCCAAGAACAATTGTGTGGTTTTGAAACTGAGAAACTGATGTCATAAGACTTTTGTCTTGTTTTCTTGCAAGCACCAAGAATTCTCCTGATAGGACTCCATTCTCAAACCATGTTCTGACAAAGTAGTGTATTACATTTTTAAAACTATTATCAACGTATTCAAATGAGACAAAAATGTGATGTGGCAGCGTGGGGAGCTTTACTTGGAGGGAAATGATTGTGGCTAATGTCAAGTCAAAGAACTCATTTTCAATGTTTTGACTTCCAACGGCCGATCTAACTTGTGTTTTAAACTCTACCATGCTGTGGACTACTGGAATCAGACCATTCTCCCTTCCGCTTTGTTCACAATTAAATTGGGGTCAACCCGTCTCTATGGGGAAACCCTGGGATGGTGGGGGAAAGTGAGGATGCTGAGAGGTAGTCATTTCCTGAGAATCCCACCCCAGGAATGAAGGTAGGTCCCTCGGCAATCACAATGGCTTTAGCTCTGCCAGTGTCGTAAGGAGCTCCAGAGCCATTTACCTAACTAACAGCATCTGCAGGTGGGAGAGTGAGGGGAGTGTTCAGCAGAGAGTTAAGGATGTGTCCATGTTCAGCTTCCTGGCAAAGCAAGGACAGAGGGAATCCACCATTTAGCTCCTATGTCTGAAAGAGAACTTGTGTGTAAAGTGAGATGAAGCCATCAGCTAAAGGGAGCTTGTATCAGCCTGAAACAAACCCACTTGGAGAGAGGGATGAGGCTCGTCTCCAGCTGCGGGATGTGTTTACAATGAGGCGTCAGGGAGAGAGAGCTTTGTAATAAAAATAAGATACATCTTAAATGACATGGGAGTCTCATTGTATTTAACATGGTTCCTATAAAGTGAGATTTTGATGATTTTAATGGAAATGAATCAGAACATATAGATTAAATTTCTTTGAACAACACATTGGCTTTTGTATATTTTTATTAAATTTTCATTTCCAATATCCTGAGGTAGGCTCCAGAAAAAAAATTAAAGAGGAAGGAAGGATAACACAGACAGGTAATCAGCTCTGAGAATGGTGTTATTTTCCCATATTTTCAGTAAATAAGAGAAATACAAGCTGGTATGAATGTTTGCAATGTGACATATACAGAGCTCTTCATCTTGGAGAACAAGAGAGATCTCCACTAGAAATGCCTCAAAAGTCTTAAATATAAGCTACCATATACACTTAAAGAACATAAGTGATCTTTCTCATACAAGACACAGACTTTAAGGTAACTGTCCTAGTTAGGGTTACTCCTGCTGTGATGTAATACCATGACTCAAAGCAAGTTGTGGAGGAAAGGGTTTATTTAGCTTACACTTCCACATTGTAGGCCTTCACTGAAGGAAGTCATGGCAAGAGATGAAACAGGGCAGGAACCTGGAGGCAGGAGCTGATGCAGATGCCATGGAGGGGTGCTGCTTACTCGCTTGCTCCATCATGGTTTAATCAGTCTGCTTTCTTCTAGAACCTAGGACCACCAGTGTAATTATGGCCCCACCCACAATGTACTGGGCCCTCCCACAGCAATCACTAGTTAAGAAAATACCCTAGAGGCCTGTCTGCTTACAGCTCAACAATGTCTCTTCTAGAGGCATTTTCTTAATTGATGCTCTTCTTCTCAGATGACGCTGGCAGTGTCAAGCTGATCTTTTATGCACTGGCACATTTGTATACTGCCTGAATGACAAGTTAAGATTCAATTTCAACTTCAAACCAGATTTGTGTGTTGCTGTGTGTGTGCATGAGTTATGCATGTGTGGAGGCCAGAGGTTGACATCAGGTATCTTCATCAGTTGCTGCTGACTTTGTGGGTATTTTAAAATTATTTTCATTATATTTATTTGTGTGTGTGTGTGTGTGTGTGTGTGTGTGTGTGTGTGTGTGATTAGTGTTACTGGGTTTATGTTTATAAAGATCAGATGACAACTTCTGGGAGTTGGTTTTCTCCTTTCATCCTGTGGGTTCTGATGACTGAACTCAGGTCATTGGTCTTGGCAGGCACCTTTATCTGCTGAGCCATTCTGCGGTCCCCAGATTTACTTTTTTTTGGAGAAGAGGCCTTTCACTAAACCTGGAAATCAGTTTCAGCTAGACCATGTGGGCAGCAAGCTTGGGGACACAGCATCTCCACATCTTCTATGCTGGGGTCACAGAAGCTCTGTGCTGTGTCTGGATTCACATAGGCATGGTGGGGCATCTGAACTCAAGCACTCCTGCTTGCATGGCAAGCACTGACCAAGCTGAGGCAGCTCTCCAGCTTCAAACCAGATTTTCCATGTGCCATAGATACAGTAGTAATCATTTCAAGTAACTTTTCAATGACAAATTAACACTGAGAGAGAACTAAGGAAAGGTTTAAGAGGAGGAACATATTAGAATTGCCAGTATGACCACAAGACTTGGGATGTTGCACACTATCTCATTTAGTCTTCCCAGAGACTGTGCTGTGTTTTCTGTCATTTTCATGCTTCACAGAAGCAGAAGGCCGGGTTTCAAGAGGGAGAGCAATTGGTCCAAGTGTATGTACTCAGCACACTGACTCTCCTGCCTCATTCTATTCCTTCTCCACAGTGACCTCTCTGAGTTGATGCAATCCTTCCATTTAAGCATATTGTATGTTCTTGTAGTTTCATAAGAATGAGGCAGATTAAGCCGGGCAGTGGTAGCACACGTCGTTAAGCCCAGAACCTGGGAGGCAGAGCCAGGCAGATCTCTGTGAGTTCGAGGCCAGCCTGATCTACAGAGAGAGATCCAGGACAGGCACCAAAACTAAAACCCTGTCTCAAAAAAAAAAAAGAATGAGGCAGATTATTCAGACTTCTATGACTTGTATGTATGCAGATAATTTTGATTTGTTCTACAGTTTGTACATGGTCCCCGTGGTGACAGAATTCAAAGCTAGAAATGAGTTGCCTTTAGAGTTTGGAAGTGTTTGATCTCACTGTTTTCTGCTTTCAGTGATGCTGCCCAGATAAGCCCAAGTCCACAATGACTTCTGATTCTCCTCATATGGCTTCAGATAAATCTTCTCTGGAGAATTCCGGTATATGATTCTACCCCACTTTCACGGCAATTTATACAATTTTTGATCATTTTAACTCCTTGATGCTAAGTACCCCTTTTAAAAAAATCTGAAAATGCATTCTATTAACTCCTGAATATTTTATTCTTTTGTTCATTATTTCCCCTTCCATCTTATCTACTCTATGAAGTTAATGAGGAGGGAACATTTCCTGAGCTCTTACCTTCTTGGGTGCTCTGTATGAGTCTTATATTTTGTGCCTTTTTTTCATGGTTAAGAAATACATGGGGGGAGGTATGCTGGAGAGATGGCTCAGTGGTTAAGAGCACTGACTGCTCTTCCAGAGAAATGGGTTCAGTTCCTAGGACCTACATGGCAGCTCACAGCTATCTGCAACTCCAGTTCCAGGGGAACCAACAGCCATGGCAGAATACCAATGCACATAAAAAAAAAAAAAAAAAAAAAAAAAAAAAAAAAAAAAAAAAAAAAAAAAAAAAAAAAAAAAAAAAAGCCGGGCAGTGGTGGTGCACACCTTTAATCCCAGCACTCGGGAGGCAGATCCAGGCGGATCTCTGTGAGTTCGAGGCCAGCCTGGGCTACCAAGTGAGTTCCAGGAAAGGCACAAAGCTACACAGAGAAACCTTGTCTCGAAAAACCGAAAGAAAAAAAAAAAAGAATACGCTGACCCTATTTGCCGTGTGGTGGTGGCCTTTAATCCCAGCACTCAGGAGGCAGAGGCAGGCAGATCTCTGTGAGTTCGAGGCCCACCTGGGCTACAGAGTGAGTTACAGGAAAGGCACAAAGCTACACAGAGAAACCCTGTCTCAAAAAAAAAAATGAATGAATGAAAGAAGGAAAGAAAGAAAGAAAGAAAGAAAGAAAGAAAGAAAGAAAGAAAGAAAGAAAAGGGAAATACATGGGACTAAATATTCTTGGTGTGTAAGTGAGAGTATTTCTTGTATTAGTACTCTAAGATTTGTGAGGGTGAGGAAAATCCCTCTCCACCATCATCCATCAGTTACTGAAGTCTTTCTTCAAGTTCAGTCCTCGGTTTCAAACCTAGGTGGCGCTGTCACCTCTTCTCCTCCTTGTCTTTGGTCAGGGATCTGGTACCAAGAAGGACTTGTCCCAACCACAACCCAGTCTGTCAAATGTTTCTTGAAGGCTAAATGGTGCATTGGAGTAAAAACAAGAAAAAAGAGAAGAAGAAAAAAAGAAAGAAGATATTTATGACATAGGAACTTGAAGGGATAGGTGAGGTATATATGTACCAAGCATACAAAGTTTTACTCTGTGAAAAAAGGAAACCACAAACAAAATAAACATTATCATAGCACTTTAACTGATGAAGAAGTATATTAAAATTATTTCACTATGTGGCAAAAACACAAAACAAAACAAATTAGTCAGATATGATTTAGACATTGTCATCTCAGACAGTGATCAAGCCCAGCTGGACCATAAATGCCTAGCAGGCAAACCTTCTGTCTATATTTCTCACTGTTTGTTCTTGTTTCCTCAGCATATTGAATAGAACAATGATTATGATCTGCCCACCTCTTTGAAAATCTTCCATGAATGAATGAAGCCTTGTGTATACTGACAGAGGTGTATGGAGGAATGCAAGGACTTTATATGATTTATTGCTCCCTTTGAGAATCCAGGATGGGCTGAGGATTGATAAACAAGGCATGGAATAGACAGGGGAACATTTTGATGTTAGGGGTCTTGCAAATTCAGTTCTGCACAGTGTCACACTCAGAGTAAATAGACACAGAGTAAATAGTCTTTCTTTCATAAGCAAATTTCTCAGCAAAATCAGAGCTGAATTACATGGTGGGCATTTTTTGGGGTGTTACTGAATCCAGAACAAATACTTGAGTTAATTTATTCAGTATTTCCCAATGTCAGAAACTTCCAGTTGAGTTTTATCTTTATTTATTTAAGTACCTTTATCCTTATGGATGGGCAGAACGCACATATATTTTATACAAACAACCAAATATCATTTAAGATAGCAAATGCATCGATCTTAGATGCTATTTTATTGCTGTGACAAGACACAATGACCATGGCAGCTCTTATTAAAAAAAAAACATTTAATTTGGGACTGGCTTACAGGCTCATAGATGTAGGCCATTATCATCATGGTGGGACATGGCTGCATGCAGGTAGAGATTCTACTGGAGAAGGAACTGAGAGCTCTACATCTTGATCCACAGGCAGCAGAGTGAAGACTGTCATATGGGCCTAGCTTGAGCATATATGAGACCTCAGAGCCCACCTCCACAGTGACACACTTCCTGCAAAAAGGTCACACCTACTCCAACAAGGCCACACCTCTAATAGCACCATTCCCTATGGCCAAGCAATCAGACACCGTAAATCTATGGGGGCCATACCTAACCTATTCAAACCACAACAGTATCCCATTTCTCACAGCAAAGGAGAAACTTGTTTGAAATTCCATGAATGTCACAGAACAGCATGCAAGGATGGATCTACAGGTCAAGAATGAGAATCGGAAGCTCTCAATCCTACCTGTGACAAGACTTCTCACAACCCCTTCTTGTACCACACTATTTCTGGGGGGAGGTGAACAAATACCTACTCATTCCAGATAGGAAAGCAACGACCAAAGTAAGGATACCAGCAAAGTTCATGTTGGTGAACAGATGAGTTTTATGGAGATTACATACAGGAACATGAGTGAGGGTTTAGTTATATGAGCAGAAATGACTCAAAGACAATTGCATCACCAAAACCTACCCTCAGATGTGTGTCATCTTACAAAAGTTGGAAACCTGGAGGGGACTCAGCCTGTCAGCAGCTCAGTAGGTTGAAGTCTGACCTTTCCAAGTAGTTCAGATGGTCTCTCTGGTCTTTGTTTCTTCTAAGCAATTTAAGTTGCTCTTGTTTCTTCCAGGCATCTCAGCTGGTCTCTACTTCTTCCAGGTTGATTGGCTTGTCTCCCTTTCTTCCGAACAGTTCTATTGTCTGAGTCTTCTAGGCAACTTGGTTGGTGTGTGCCTAACATCAGTCTTTACTGCTTACATATGCTTTGGGAGGGAGAAACTCAGTGAATCTGGTCAGTTTCAGGAACTTCCTGAAGCTATTTTGAACTGTTTACTTCCCAAGTGTAAGAGCACATGGCAGAAGGCTTCACCTTGCATAGAAAACACATGTGGTTTTCCCTCCCTGTAAACATCCTGTTTTAAGATATCTTGTTGGTTTAGTTTCTTTTTCACACCCTATGTCTTAAAGCATTTCCCTTCAAGATGGAAAGTTTTAATCTCGGAGGAAACTGCAACACAACACTTCTATAAATAACTTAAGAGTTTTGTAGCCTTGATTTACTTGTTATGACATTATGCTGAGATTCTGTATTCTATCCACACTGTACAACTACAGAATGAGGAGAAATTAGATGCAAAGAAAGTTGCCGAATGGGCAGTGGAAATGAGAGTTTCAATTATTTTTTAACAACTTGTTTACCAACTCTCTAGTGTTAGTATTTTGGGGGATTATGAGGCTCCTCAATGATGGCTTTAGGCGAGAAAACACAGAAAGTTGATGAAGAGGTTCAAAGATGCCCAGTACATGGGCAATATTCTCTTGTTCCAGAGTGTGATTACAACCTCTGAGTTTTATTCTTTCTAAACACAGGTGCAGGGCTCTGCTTGCTTGAGCACAGAAAGTACCCTATTTGATTTTTTTTAAATGTGGCTCTGATTTGAATGAGAGTCTTTAGCTTGACATGGTCATGTGTCTCGTGCAAAAGGCACAGAAAATGACTGCCAACACACAATATAGCCTGCAAAGCAGTAGAGAGAAGGAGTTAGTCATGCAAATGCTTTGTCTACTGCTTTAGATAGGGGTGACTTTAAAGCTTTAAAAATGTGAATTACTCTAAACACTATAAAGAAGATAAAAGTGCAATTTTTTAAAAGAAAACAATAGTTATTTACTGTAGAAGACTGATGTAAGCACAATCATTCCAGCACTAATACATACACAGTTTGAACCATGTATTTAGTTTCCTTTAAAGAAATTTGAAATACTTTATATACCTCCATGTATTTGTAGTTGCTGCACCACTAAATTTGCCTGGCTATTTGGGTGTAGTATTATTTCTGTTTTACTGATGGCCAAGTGGGGAGATTGAGTGCTTTTGCATAATGCTATAATTCAGAAGTCATAGCACATGTAGGAAATATAATCCAAGTTACTCATTCCCCAGTGAATGCCCATGTAAATAAATAAAGGACAGGGTACTAATATTTTTTCCATCAGCTTCAAAAAGGCATTTTTATTTTGATTAGTAGAGTAATGAATTTGTTAGTAGGCAAATTAAAGTTCTTTAGAAACAGGTCCCACTGTACGTAGGTAGCACAGGCCCTTTCTCTATTATGGGGATATCTTTATTCTCTATTCATAACTTTGGGGGTGTTCTGAGGTGTCCTGGCATGCTCATTTGGATGCACGTAGGCTGCATTGTATACTAGCAAAGCTTCCCCATGCTCATATATCTGACATCTAGCAGAGGATGTGTCTGCACTGCTTGTGAACTTGGAGATGGAAATTAACCACACATCTTTGGTTTCAGACCTTTTCCCTAATGCTGGCTTTTTCTTGTTCCTGCTGTCAATCAAGAAGAAAACCAGGAAACAGTTTGTTTCCTAGGACTCTATTCCCTGAGATTAAATGCATCTCTAAACCCCGATGTTGCACAACCTCTCTCCACACACATGCTTTCTCCTTTAGTCAATAATTCGTTTTATTGGTTACAGCATGAGTACACTATTTCAGCCCTTTCTAGAGCCCAGCACAGCTGCTCATGTTGCCTATTGATTCCATATGTTAGCTCGAAATTGTATAATAGCTTCTTCTAATAGTTGCCTTTGGCTTTTCCTTTCCCTACTTGGAAAAGCACCCTGTGCCCCTGGCTTGGCATGCCAATAACCAGAAATGGATCCTAATTATATCAACCATTCGTCACCAAATGGCTGTCACGTGTTTTAACAGCTGACCGTGGTTGCAGCTTATGTGCTTCTTTCTGCTCTGTGGGAAACACTTGAGCGAAGCAATGTCATGTCTGTTGATAAGAAGAAAATGCAGCCCCTATGGAAGCCTGAGTAACCCTGCAATCCCAAGCAAATAACCTTTACAGTATTGTGTGGGAATTTAGTGTTATCTTTGCTCTAGTGACCTGCACACTTCTATTTTTCTCTCTCTTTTACTCTTGTTCCTTTATTACTCTGTAAGTTGTCCATTGAGCTAAAATTTCTTCCACGGAAGACGATGGGAACAGCAACCAATAAGGTCCATATCTGAACAGCTTTCTAAAAGTTAAAATTTGCTCCACACAGCTGAGGAATCTCACACCATTCAGAGGTGGTTCTCAGTATTGAACTGATCCAGAAACTCAGAATCTATATCACAACAAGCCTTAAAAAGTGTTTTCTTCCTTCAAGGACTTCTCCAGCAGCCTCTTATGCCTTGGTGGGATCTTTGCACCAATGTGGTGGTGGAAAAAAGAAGGCACAAAAGCCAAATAAGCTCAGGAGCGTCTGTACAGAAGACTTAGGCAGGAAGCTCTGTTCACCTCAGCAAGCTTTCAAATGCATCAGCAGCCAAATCACACATACCTAATCCCTGCATCCAGATCAAGGAGCACAAGCCAAATCCAGTTTTACAAGCAAGAGTGGGAATCTGACCAGAGCTTGGCAAGGTTTCAATAAAGGACTCTCCCAATCCTGTGGTACTTTGAGCTTTCTTCCACCTTTGTCTTTAGAATCCAACACGAGTCCTTCGCTTTACCACCGCCACTTCTGTGTATTCATATTTGGATTGATGTTATGTAATTTGGAAAGTGACCAAATGTTTCTCGTACTTTATCTGTTTTCAGGTTCACCCCTCCCTTCTTAAATGTATTTATTATTTTCACTTTTGTGTGTGTGTGTGTGTGTGTGCCTGTGTGGGTTTATGTGTGCCATCTTCCTGTGTATGCCCTTGGAGGCCAGAGGCCAGTGGATTCTCTGAAACTGTAGGTACAGGTAGTTGTGTGCTACTATGTGTGTGCTGGAAACCAATTCCAGGTTCTCTGGAAGAGCAGCAAGTGCTCTTACCCACTGAGCCCTCTCTCCAAGCCCCTCATTTCCCTTTGATTAACCTCTGTAGTGAAGAATCTAGTTAATCTCCCCAAGGTAGTCCATTGGTTATACCATCATTCTGAAAAAAAGAAAGAAATCTTTAAAGTTTTTACAGATGGTTATAACTTAGTTGTGGGTTGTTTGTTTGGGTTGGGTTTTTTTGTTTATGATTTTGTTTTGTTGTTGTTATTTGTGTATGTGTGTGCCTGTGTGTTCAAAAGAAATAATGAATTAGGGCATATGGATTAAATTGGTCCAAAGACCCTGTGTCAGGTACAAAATATCCTTAAGTCTGCTAAATCAGATAACAGCTAAACTCCCACCTTTTGGTGAAATAGACAACCCCCACCAAACAATGTCATGTTTATTTTGCTGCTCTAATGACTGTTCTCACCCTGTCTTTTCCTTCTTTGTGTAAATTGCAACAGCTTTGCCCTGGGACACAAAGTTCTCTTTCTTGACAGTCAACCCTCTGCACAAGTTGGCCAAGTGAATATCTGATCTGCTTACTGGTTCAACAGACAGTTCCTGCCCATTCCATGTGACTTCCCCTTCTACACTTTTCCTTTCATTTTCACTACTCAGGATACTGTTCTCCATGTAGAGATAAAAACTACACTAATTACCAAATGGTGGATACTTTGTGCATAGAATGAAATGATGACCAGATATTCATACATGGACCAAATATATGAGTTCCTGGTACATTTTATGAATTCTGAGCCATGTCCAAGCTTCTGGGTCCTCAAAGGTGAATGGAGGCACTATAGTAATAATATGAATCATTTTATATTTCCATTTCCACTAGTGAGTCCTTACATTCTTCTTTGTTCTGACATATCTCATTTCTAAATTTCCAGTAGTTTTTCTAATTTTTGCTTGTCTTTCACTGAGCATACACAGACCAGCTCGGTACTTATCATATGACAAGTGCTTAATACATGCACCATAAAATGGATGAAATAAAGAATAACAATGCTAATAATTGAGGGCTTGCAGTTTGAAAGCAGTGGAATGTTTCAAAATTGATGTGTGTCCAATGTCTATCTCCCTTGGGAGTTGAAAAATTAGAAATTCTATCCACAAGGAAATTGGAGGGTTCATTGCAAGTGATGGCCATTGTTGACAGAGCCAATATATTCATGTTAAGGGAGCTTGCTGCATGAATGACAAGTTTTCAGGTTTCTAGGGGCAAAAGCCATCAAAGAGCTCTTACAATTTTTAGGAAAATATAACATTCAAGTATATTTTCCTAAACACACACACACACACACACACACACACACACACACACACACACACACAATGAAAAACACTCTAACTGTGGCATCCTCACCCATTGTCCTTACTTCCAAAATACAATTGACTGGTTTCATACAGGTTTTCCATAAGTAAGGTCACTACAGTCCCTGCTTTTTCAATCTTGGAGAAATTTGAATGAAGGATATTATGAGACCATGTGGGTACTGTTTGACTCTCCTAAAGAAGGAAATTGAACATGAAGCCTTCCCATACTCCTGCCCCCCAACCACTGTACCTTCCAAAGGCCACATACAGAGAAGGCTGTGATCATGTGCCAGCTCTGCTTAGCGCTTTGCATAGCCAGCTTACATTAGGGCCCCTATTAACTTGAAAGAGAACTCCAGGTGCACTCACGTTCTGCTGAAGAAATGGAAATTTGCAAATGTGATTATTTGCTGAGGCCATTTTCAACTCATCTGAATAGAAGATGGAGAAAAGTCACAAGAATGTGTTCTTTTCTAACTACTGATATAAAAAAAGTGAGCATAAACTCTGGTTCAGATACAGGTGTGAAGACTATTTCTTTCCCTTTTTTACTTAAAAGGTTTTTTTATATGATATATTTTACCATACTCTTTCCTCTCACACAACTCCTCCCAGATCCTCCCCGACTCCCTACCCATCCACCTTCATGGTCTCTCTCTCTCTTGAACAATTAATTAATTAATCACCCAGAAAAATTGTTTTTAAAATAAAGAACTATTTTTTATATGACAAAACAATTCCATTTCTTCATCAACACAAACTTTGATAAAACTATAAATGAGTGTTACCATGTGTGAAAATATCTCTTTGGTTCCTCAAGGGCAGAACACCTTTGACATTACAGAATCAGTGGTCATTCCATTACATACAATGGAAAGGGTTTTGGAAATGTGTAGCTGGAGCTCAAGAATACGTTCAGCTGTAACAATGGTTCTCAATCTTTCTAATGCTTCAACCCCTTTAATACAGTTCCTCCTGTTGTGGTGACCCGCAACCATAAAAGTATTTTCATTGCTACTACGTAACTCTAAGCTTGCTACTGTGATGAATAGTAATGTAAATATTTGTGTTTTCTGATGGTCTTAGGTAACCCCTGTGAAAAGGTCATTTGACCCCCAAAGGGGTCATGACCCACAAGTTGGGAACTACTGACCTATAACATGCTTGCAGCTGCCCCAATAATAGTTTAAACAGGACTCTTACCTCAAGGGACCAGAAGAACTATTTACTTTTATTTTTTTTCACTCAAACCTTGTTTTTATGGGAGGCATAACTTTGATTTGCCAAGTTCAAGGTTTAAGCAATGTCTGGGGACTTCAAAATGATGAGGCTCTTGACAACCCCAGACAAACATGGCTGCTGTAGACCCTACCTGTCCCTTCCCTTCCTTCCCCCTTCAGTTTCTTTCCCTTTCTTCCCTTCTCCCCTCTTCTAATCTCTCATTTTCTCCTCTTCCCTCCCTTTCTCCCTTTCTTTCCCCTGTCCTCTCGTCCTTCCACTTCCTCTCCACCTTCTCTCTCCCCTCCCCTGCCCTCTCCTCCTTCCTTGGCTCTCTGTTCCTTTCCCTATAGCTGCCTCTTCCAGGAGGCCCGTGTCCTAAGGATGTTGCCAATAGGCATCAGGAAGACTACATGCAGGAACCAACACTGACAGATCCAGAAAGCACTTTCCTGCATCACATGGGACTTTTCCCCCATTTCTCTTTTCTGTCTTCCAGCATTCCAGTGCATAGTCAGCACTAGCTCCCTTCATAATGAGAAGGAAGAAACAGCAGAGGAGGTGAGAAATAACAGGTTGAAAATCTGAATTCACCACTTCACTGGGATGCTGGAAATTTTAATTCTAAGATACACATTTTCAAATTTCAGACTGGAGAGAGAGAGATAAGGTAATGGCAATTGGCTGCTGAGAATAGAAATCTTATTAAATAAAGAGGCTTAAACAAGTGAGATCACATGGGTAAAGCAAAGGAAGGTTTTAGATCAGGGGACCTATGAGCATTTTGCTGCAATGGAAGATCTATGTCCTTGTAAACTTCCAAATCCGTAGGTCATGAACCACTAAGAGTGAGGTTTGCATCCTAATGCCGTGCTGGTGTAGGTTCATCAGTACCAACACTGGTTTCTCCTCTTTGCATCGTTCACATGGCAGGAGAACAATATGCATGGAATGCATGCAAAAGATCCTCCCACCATCTCTGCTCAGCCCCTTTTAAAGGCTTCCCACTGCTGCAGGATCCTGCCTAATCCAGGCCTTACCTTAGTTCTCCACACTCATTCTTCTGGCTCCTTCTGTTTCTTCTTCTGTGGGGATGTAAACAGTCATGGCTTAGCTCATCTGTTCTCCTGCCTGGAAAGCTCTGTGTTTTCCAGTTGTTGCCATGGCTGACTCCCTCAACCTTGAGGATTCAGTTCCACTGTCACTCACATCCTCAGACGCTTCCTCTATCATATTACAGCATTCAGTTCCTTAGTAGGACCACAACATCTGTTTCTGTTTTCTCTGTTGTCTTTTTTACTTTCTAGTTCCCCTAATAGACTACAAACTACCATGAAAGCAGCTATCAAATTATAGAGATCTGTCTTCCCCTCGCCCCCAACAGGGCAGTCATTCAGTCACATGTGTGTGGGATAAGGGAAGGATGCCTGTTCTGCTTAAGAAAAGACTTCTGGTTAGCTGTGTAGAAAATCCCCTGGCTTCCACTCTGGTTTTGATTTTCTCTTACTCACCCAATCCAGCTCAATACAAACAAATGCACGCCACTCTGCATTTTGTTTAAGTGTTGCTTTTATTGTGTTCCATTTTGTACAGGGAGCTTCCAGGAACCTCTCTTCTAACTAACATTTCAAGTGTAACCTCCCACCGATGATTGATGGGAGAGAACGAGGCTTTAGTGCTGACACTGAAGTTGATAACTCTTTGACATCAGGGCATCCATGTCATCCCAGTTAGCCTTAGTGACTAAAGGGCAAAGACACATGTATAGCAAGAATGATGTCTGAGAGAAGGTGGCATCTAAGAAGTCCTTGTAGTCCTGCTCTGAGCATTCAGCAGAACGTGATGAATATTAGCTTCAAGTTTGTTATACTTCAGCCTTAAGTCCCTCCCATCATTTAATTCTTCTTACAGGGCTCCCTTGACACTGGGGCTGCATGGACCTGCTGTTGCTCTACCCCTTCCCTCATACCAGAGTAGTAAAGCCTCCTTGTGCTTTTCTATATTCTACCCATCTTCACACCCCTGCAGTCTACAGCCCAGCCTGCACACACAATGATTGGCTCATCAGAAAGGTTGGCCAATGGGCAGAGAACAGTGCCTCTGATGGGAGAAAGGCTTCCATTTAGACTTTCAGTCACCTCTGTGAATCTTCATCGATCTTGTCTTGTGTGCCCTACTTTACATGATTTCAAGCTGTAAAATTGTTGTTTAGGAGTTAATGGATTCTGGCTGCTTTCCATCCTAGACTTTTCTTACAACTATAAATAAATTCATCACCTAGTTATAATTTTTTTGTGACTAAAACAACAAACCTGAATGTAGTAGAAAGCTGAAAGGTACAGATCAAATGTCCAAGGCAGAGAACAGTCTACAGATAGCTTTCAGGGCTATGCAAACTTTTAACATTACGGCATGACATTACTATTACTATCTACAAAGTTCATGCTTGGAATCTATGCAATCCAGTTACAAAAAACAAATAAAACAAAACACAATAAAATCTGATGAGGTGTTAAGTAAGTTTATGATTTTTGACCTGTGCTTTTTTTGTCTTCTAATTTTTATTACTATATATTAATTATACACATATTTTATTACTATATGTTATGAAATTTTCATATATGTATATTGATGTATTTTGATTATAGTACTCTTTGGGTCACATTATGCAGAAGAACCAGGCTCTAGCATAGAGAGATGCTAGAATAGACAGAGGGCATAGCAGAGACTGCCTTGGATTTTCAGTGTCCTGGATTGACATTCCTACCATGCTGCTCAGCCTTTTTGTGAGGGTAACAACTATCAGAATAATATAATGAATGTATAAAGAGAAAAGGTTGACTTGGTTCCCATTCCATGATCAACTGACCTCATTACTTCAGGTCTAGCAGTGAGGCAGCAGATTATAGACAGCAGCAGAATATAGTGGAGGAAACTTCTCACTCTGCAGTGAGGAAGGTGGAGAGAACAAAAAAGTTGAGATGAGGATCCACCTGTCCCTTAATTAAGATGCCCCACTGAACTTCAAAACATTCCATTTGGCTCCACTTCTTAAGAGTTCCATCAGGTCAGGCGGTAGTGGTGCATGCCTTTAATCCCAGCACTCCGGACACAGAAGCAGGTGGATCTCTGTGAGTTCGAGGCCAGCCTGGTCTACAAAGCAAGTTCCAGGACAGCCAGGGCTTTTATACAGAGAAACGCTGTCTGAAAAAAAAAGAGGTTCATCATTTCTCACTAGATCTAAAGTGGAGGCAGAGCCTGGAGCACACAGGCCTTTGGGGGATATTTTTGTAAACCATGGTTCCTCCTAAATTCAGTCTTCAGACCACTTGACTGGATTCTCAGCTTTGTTCTTTAAAACTTAGGGCTGTATGAGATTTTAGAAAATAATATCACAAATTAAAAGTAAACTCCACCTCCTCTTTGTATAAAGATGCCATTTATGGCTTTGATCATACTTCTGCTTAGTTTTTGTCAATTTGACCCAAACTAGAGTCACCTGGGGAGTGGGAACCTCAGTTGAGGTATTGTCTCTACCAGAGTGGCCTGCAGACATGTCTATATGACATTTGCTTGATTAATGATCAGCATGGGATGGCCAAGGTTGTCCTGGGTCCTGTAAGAAAGAAAACCAGTAAATGCCATCCTCTTTTCATGGCTTCTGCTTCAAACTCTTGCTGAGTTTCTGCCTCAGTTTCTCTCAGTTAAACTCCTCTTCCCCCAAGCTGATTTTAAATTTGGTGCTTTATCCCAGCAGCACAGAAGAAAACTGGAGCAATTGAGATGAAATATCCCAGAAAAAGGTGTTAAGAAGCATGAATGGTTAAGATTAGGAAAATCTCAATCTGATCTTTCAGAAGTGGATTGAGCACACATGTCTGGATGGGTAGCTAACCAATAACTCCACTTCGCTCTGAATGATGATGTTTGCTGTCTCTTCTGGTGACTTGAGAAATACGCTCGTGAAGCCAGTCACTGGTGTTTTAGAAACTCTGTCCTTAGAAAGATCTCTCTTGTCAGATTCTTTAGCATATCCCTCAGGACACTGAGAGTCTTCAGGAATGGCTCTCTGTGGAGATCGTCTATTAAGACAGGTGTGTCTTTGCACCTTGCTCCCTTTTTACCCCTCACAATACTTGTTTTCATTTTTTCATCAGTGAAATTGCTGGATCCATGTTAATAGTGGCAATTCTCCCAAATTTTTGTTCATTTTTAAAGCTTTCTCAAACTTTAAGTTATATATATATATATATATATATATATATATATATATATATATATATATAATGTTTACCATATTTTCCTTCACACCCTACTACCCTCCCATTTCTCCTCCCTCCATTGACCCCCTCCAGACAATGTTACTTCTACATTCTTGAAGATGTATGTATGTATAGGTTGTGGATCATCTCTGGTATTCTTTGGACCCACACAATTGTTTTTGTGCTAGCGCCACGCTGATTTTCTTACTATGGCTCTGTAGCATAACTTGAAACCAGATGTGGTGATACTTTCCGCAGCATTCTCTTCCTCAGGATTAATTGAGTATATAAGATCTTTTTATTTCTATAGGAATTCTGACCAGTATTTTGTTGAATCTGTAGATTGTATTTAATGTAGTGGTTGTCACAATATTAAATCTTTCAATACATGAGCATGGGGAAGGTCTTAGCATCTTCTAGTGTCTTCTTCAATCTCTATCTTCATGCATGGTAGTTAAATTTTATAACTGGGTTGTCTTCCAGGATTTAAACAAACTAAGTAATGTAATATTCTTATGAAACTAAATGTCTTTTTTTTCAGGTCAAAAGGCAATATGAATAAAATTATGGCATGCTATCATGGGATAAATTTACTATCTTCACATGTTAACAAAAAATTAATAAAATTTAATTACAACATTTCTGCTGGAGGGACCAAGATATAATTGAAAGGTAGAGCACATACTTGGCTTGTCTAAGGCCTTGAATACAGTCTCCAGCACCACAATTAGAAACAAAAACCAAACCAAAAGATTATCTCTAGATATTGAGACAAATTGTAAGCTGTTAATATGTTGGTGGCAGCTTTGAATCCAAGGCAAAGAGAGAGAGAGAGAGAGAGAGAGAGAGAGAGAGAGAGAGAGAGAGAGAGAGAAGTTTTCAGAAAACTGGCTCCAGTGACTTAACACTTCTGACGTCTCTCTTAAGTGTCATTCCAAATTGGTCTTTCCAGTACAAGCAGTATCCACAACATAAAAATGCAGAAGACTTAGACAGGTAATAGACCATAAGGGAGAACCCAATACATGCTAGTCTGTTAAATGAACAAAGTATAAAAATGACTTCTAATGACTTCTTGCTCCACCCACAATCAGAACATCTCTCAAACCCTCTTCAGAGAAGCTTCTCCTTGCAGGAGATGGCAATTACCAGAGATTCCCAACTCAACTGGTCAAGACACAGAGAATGACCGACTCTGGAGTACTCAGCCCTAAGTGATCCTTTCATACACACCTGAGCCCTGAGGGGCCAGAAAGACTGCAAGAGCCAGAGGCAGTTGACCAGAAAACAGCATTTTTTAAAACTATAATGGCAGAAACCCAGATGAACTCATAGTTATTCTGACAGCAGGTACAAGGTCTGCTCAAGTTCAAACCAGACAAATTCCAAGCACAGAGCAGGGAGGGTAGGAATGAAGTCCCACCACCAGCCAAGGAGGTATCAGCACTTCGTAGCTGCTGAGCCAGGCAGAGTCAGTTTTCTCTAAGGAGGTGACCCTGGTGCATTGACCACACCCCAGGGCAGGCCCCACTCCCAAGGCTAGTTGGGTGATACAAAATGGACCCTGTAGGGAAAGAAGAAAAAAAAAAGACATTTCAAATTTAGGTGGGAAGACATGGGAGGGTGAATCTGGTGGTAATCAGTGAGTGTTCAAAATATATTGCATGGAATTTTCAAAAGAAGAATATGTTTCTAAAATACAGAGGACATTGCTGGATATTTGCTGGCTGCTCACTATGAACTTGCTGGATGTGGTTCTGGTAAATATGATTCTCCTTTTTGAATTTTTGACTATTAAGAAAATAAGAGATCAATATGAAATCTCCATGGTAAGCCCGTGTTTTTCTTATTCATGCATTTTTGTAAAATCATCTAATAGCTTAGTTCCCAATAATTTTTCTAGACTGTAGTTCACTTATTGCTATGACGCTACTGCCCCTCACATCCAGGAGTTGAGTTCATTGCCTGGCCTCTTGAATCAGGACTTGCTTTTTGATAGCCCTAGTAGCTGGAATATAGTCCCAAGTATCAAAATGAAACTTCAAGGCCAGACAGTAGGCTTAGTGCTATGGTTTGAACAGGGCCTTCAGATTTAATGTATGGAAAGTATACATTAAAACCATGTTAATGCTATTTGAAAGTCAGGAACTTGTGAAATGTTTGAGTAATAGGGGCTCTATCCTCAAAAAGGGGCTGATCTACTTATGGATTAATCATTAAATTATCATGGGCTAATTTCATAATAAAAAATGCACTTATCTCTGCCAAGATATCCTGTCTTGTCATATCATTTCCTGTCATGTTATGAAGCAACAAGGTCCACCAGAACCCAAGTGCTTGTTGATAGCATGCTTTTGAACTTTTCCTATTCCAGAGTTCTCTGGAACGAATTTATATTCTTCTTAAATCATCCGGTCTCAGGTGTTCTGTTATAGAAACAAAAGTGAGACCCCAACACTTAGAACATAAGCATTCTTATATTTTTTGCCTCTTTCTCTCTTAGATTGCTATTTGTGTCCCTCATGCAAATGTGAACCAGTGTAGGTGGTTGAAGAACATGAAGCTGTGTGGGTGGAAACAGAACACCATAGCCATAAGTGGGTACCAGTTGCCAGGAAAGTGGGTAAAAAGTCTTTTGGACTTCCCGGCTCAGCTGATCCTTGAGATACTATATCTAGTCACAAAAGTACAGACAGTTACTAGCTAATCCACAGATGGCGAGAAGGAAGAGATCATTGTACATCATTGGCTCTTGGACGCCTTACTGTAAAGCACTTGCTAATGAACTGTTTCTTAAAGTCTTCATTGCAAAAGTTAACTCAGCTTATCACAAAACCCTAAGTCTTTGCTCAATGTTTAGCAACTTTCATTGTTTCTACAGAACCACTTTGATAGTATGTGAACACATCTCTCTCTCTCTCTCTCTCTCTCTCTCTCTCTCTCTCACACACACACACACACACACACACACACACACACACACACACACTTACTGCTACACACATGTTTACCCATGTGGCAGAAAGTGATTATATTTTAACTTAGATAATAGGAAACTTGGCAAATTTAAAAAGTTTGGATGGGTTTCCCTGGAAAGAAAGAGGGACCCACTCTTCCTCTGTATTGTTGTTGCAGGAATGAAAGTAACAAGCCATATCTTTGACAGATGCTTCTAGTATTCCTGCCTATTTAGAACTCATCTTCATTTATGAAGTGCAGTAACAGCAGGGCATATGGGGACTTCTAAAACACATTCTCAGGGTGGTATTCACTTTCCCTAAAAGGTAAGGTCCATTTACACTCTTTATTTAGCCAAATAGGAATGAGTCATTTGCTTAGTGAGTAATTGTAACTTGATTTACAGTAAGTGGATTAAGTGATTTTAGATCTGCAAGATACTGCAGAATACTTGTTAATGTTCTTGGAAAAGCATCCACAACTAGACCTGTTAGCCACTTTGGATGGAAAATTTTATTAGTCAACTTAACAGAAAGATTTCTTATTAAGCAGCATTCTCGTGGCTTGGTTTGGGCATCAACATGTTGCAAGCATTTGCAATGTCCCACCAAGGTGGAAGTCGACCCTGGTAGGCATCATGCTGTTAGTCCACTTTGTTAAATAGAAGTTGATTTTATATTTAGCTGTGCATGGAGTGTACAGATGAAACAAATCGCCTCTCTAAGCTCAGCAAGATGAATAGTGGCTGTTGAAAGCTCTCAAGGAGCTGGATGCAAGATTAATATGCAGTCCCAAGTTCCACTTCCCACAATTTTTATTGATTGTGTGAAAAAAGTACTGAAATTCATGATTTCTTAGGTGAGTTAGATTGAAACTCTTGCATAGCTATAGTAGATGTAATTTCTTTGAAATGTGCCATTTGTCTACAAATATAGCCTTTCATGGGGGGAGGGGGTACGTGCATTGAATTCCATGATGAGAGCAAAGCCTTTCTGATATAACTCTCTCCCAAAAATATATCTGGGTTCCCAAACTAGCCTCTTTACTCTTTAGTCCTTGCCAATCCTTCTCTTTGGGAGAATTTTTTAAATGCCCCTCGTGCTGTGGTCCAAATACCAGGACTTATTTGGTATTTGTTTTTCCATTCCCATAAACCACAAAGGATTGAATGTTGATGTGTCTTAGCATTAAGATTGCTCTACTAACATCTGAATGGCATTCTAGATAATTTGATACAGTGTTCTCTCATCTGCCAGGCTCAGAAAGAGAGAAAAGCTATTAAAACCTACTCTCTATTGTTTGCCCTTTATAATTTGAAGCCTAGATTTTGACAGAATGAGAGGGAAGAATGGATGGAGTTTACTTCAGGCCAAATATTCTACGTTTACTATTCAACAATTGTAGTAATTGAAACATGCATGCACATGCATGTTTTAAATAGTATACTTAGATGTTTATCTTTCTACTGAGACTCACTGTTTTATTAAATTCTTGACTTCAGTTAGAATACTGAAGTATCATTTGATATGAAGGTTGACACGTATTATAGATACAGATGCACATTTATCGAAGCTTTGATGCATCAATAGAGGCTCAAACCCATTAACATACATGCTAAGCTTTTTAATTTCTCAGGTAAATCAATTTGGGGACAACTGTGGCAATTAGGATTCACCTATAATGTCTACTCAGTTGTAGAAACAAGCTTGAAACTCGTCACCCTTTCAGCTCAGAGTCTAAACTGTTTAATTTTGCAGTGTTTATAGAGAACCTGTCGCTGCCTCTCATGTAGTTTCAAATGATCTCTGGAAGATTTTTCATACCTAATATGAGGGAAATGCTAAGGAATTAGGTATGTACTAATGACTGAATTATTTAGGGAACATAGAAGAAAAATAAATCCTGTTCATACTCAGTACTGAGTTTCTGGATATTTGCAATCTAGAGTGAGCAGAGGAAGCCCTGAGTAGGGCATTCTTGAGTGAATGTATAGCTTTGATACAGGCATGACTGTGCCAAAGACTTGAAGGCCTTATGCTCCTGGAAAATTGACAAAACCATGCTCCATATGGGTCAAACTCAAAGGGATGGCAAAGTTTTCTTGGAGATGCAAATGTGAGGAATTGACTAGTGTGATAAACAACAACAAAAACAAAAACAAACAAAAAACAAAAACCAGCAACTGCAGCTTCCCCCTCCTCTCACTGGATGCTTATAGCCTGAGACTGCTGGACTACAGAGACCTCCCACTGAGCTATACAACTCCCTGCCCATGTCCTGTGTATCATAAACACTCTGCCCTTCCCAGCTTTTGTGAGTAGTAGATGATATTTCATCAGACTGTGCACACTTCACCTGACACTGATTTTTCTGTCCGTGTGTCTGTATGTCCTCTCTTCATTCCCTCACCGGACTTGGTAGTGATTCCCTATTGGTTGTGTCTGTTGACCTGGAAGCCACAGAGGCAGAAGTCCAACTGCATTTGGATAACTGTTGGGTGGCTGTTCAGCATCTTCTCTCACCTTTGCTTTTGGAAGGTATTTAGGGATG
Source organism: Peromyscus leucopus (assembly GCF_004664715.2). Taxonomy (NCBI): domain Eukaryota; kingdom Metazoa; phylum Chordata; class Mammalia; order Rodentia; family Cricetidae; genus Peromyscus; species Peromyscus leucopus. The sequence continues at coordinate 24,766,705 of NC_051067.1, read as the reverse complement.
CTCCACATGTCAGTTAGAAACCTTTAACGCCAAAGAGAAACAGCAGCTTGGTATGTGACATGGTGGGGGGTAGTGGGGGGTGATAGGGGGTAGGGGGCTGCTTGTTAAAACAACGTCCCCCAAATCCATTTTAATATAACCAGCATTTTGGAAATCTGTATTTACAGGACCATGTTGATGTGCTTATTAAAATGTGTATTTGCTATTCCACCAAAATAAGATTATAGATTTTTAGATTCTCAAGTAGTCATATGCCTATATTAATTTTGTGACATAAAAGATAAAATATGCTTTAGCCATATGCTATAGAACATGATTATTAATTTGAATCCATCACAACATTTGAAAGACATAAAGAGAAAGATTATTGGGAGATATCTTGACATACAGACTCTATATTTTGTCCCACAACAAACAATCTCAGTTCACAAATAGCATTACTTTTCATCTCTACCCTTTCCATGTCACTTTTTTGATTGACATATTGAAATTAGGAGGACTAATTACAGAAACTAATTACAGAAAATAAAAATAAATATAAAATTTTGTAAGTGAAATGACGCTTCTTTTTAAATATCATGAGGTTGAATGTTGGGCAAATCTGTCCTACACTCTCTGCCCCTGGACTGGAGGACATTGGTACTAACAAGGCAGATCTGAATCTCATTTATTTGCCTGATGACTAAAGGCATGCATGCTTGAACACACACACACACACACACACACACACACACACACACACACACACACACTTGCATGGACCAAGCCTCAAACCTTTTGCTACATAAAATTTAGCAGCCATTAAACAAATAATTGCTTTATTTTAGAACCTTGTTCTAATTATACATTAGTCACACACTCTCCCTTGACCTCTGTTTTTGGTGTTAAAAAAATCACTATCCTAAAAGGCTTACTTTATGCATTCTATAATTACAGAGTTCCCAGAAGAATGCAATGCTTTATATTCTGGTGGCTTTTGGAAAAGAAAAAAAATGGATTATATAAGTCCCCCCCTCCCCCCGCCGTGTGTGTGTGTGTGTGTGTGTGTGTGTGTGTGTGTGTGTAGGAGAGATATGTACAAATTTATATGTGTGAAGCTACATGATTCTATTTCACAAAAATTTTTGCAATCATAATCCAAAAATCATGAGGGAGATGAGAGAATATGGGTGATGCTGGGGAAGCGAGGCTGGAGAATAGAAAACAATAGGTACAAATTTCTCCGAGTTTCCTCAGGCATCCATAGCAGCTGCTTAATGATACATGTATCATTATATCCTGGAGTAGTTGCAGGGCAGAAACAGACTTGATTACACTACAGACAATTGTTTCACAATAATTCCAGGCCATTTTTCATTAGCTCTCTCCCCTCACAGCAAAACAAGGGGTAATTTTTTTTAAGGAACATAACATAACAGAAGAAAACACAATACCCTTATCCCACATCAAGGTTGTCCAGCAGTGAAAGATTTTTAATAATTCATCATGTGAAACATTTTAGGCAAAATGCTAAATTTCTCAACTATGACAACAAAAGATGAGTGGGAGGAAAAAAACAGCTTAACTTGATTTGATAAAAAAAAAAAAAAAAAAAAAAAAAAAAACCACAATCGGGTAAATAAAAGAAACTGCAGGCTCACATTTCATGACTGCACAATACATTGTTTTTATTGCTATGCATTGTCTGACAGGCATTGTCAACAGTAAGGGGGCTAAGAAAGGGTTTGTGTAAAGCAAACTGGCTTAGAGACTGATCTCTTGTAATAAGATGCATGGAAGTTATTTTCTGGTTTTCACACGTTTTCATGTACCTGCTGACTGAAACACACAGACTGCCCTCCCCGGACTTAGCCTCATAAGTTTTCTTCAAAGAGAGACTTTGGGAAAATAAGAACTTTTTTCAAAGAAAGTGCAACAATTGATTCACTAGGAGGATTTTGTCCCATTCTTTGTGAGTGAAATTGGTGAGAAAGATACCCAAATATTGTCTCTTAAGTCCTATTTGGAAATAGCATAATAAGGCAGTGGGGATCCATACATCATAGTCTCATAGTCAACTATAGCCAAACCCAATGAGGTTGATGCAAGAGGAGTATTTTATTGTTGAAATGAGGGGACTTAGAGAAGATATTTTGAAATAATAGTTCCACCTTCCCAGAAGGATCAATAGTAAAGGTAGGATCAGCAAAGACAAATTAGATAGTAGGTGGACAGATGTCCTTGCAGATTACTGTTTGCCATCGTGGCCTTTGTGCTTCTGATAGTTTTTTACATCAAATTGTTGCTGTCAGACATGTATCCTCAAGATTTTCTGCCTTATTTATTATGATTTCTTGTTGAGTCTTGACTAGAGTGACTGTGCTCTGATTGACAACTTTCAAAGGCTTGTGTAGATTCTTTGCTCAATTCTCTCTTGCTCATGGTATTTTTCATGAGAAAACAAAACAAAACAATACCCACATCTGGATCCAGTTGGTGAGAGATCCATGGTATGAAGGCAACTATAGAAAGGTGAAGCCTTAATTAACTATTCTCTATCAATCCGGTAAGAACCTGAAAATTCAGAGAAGCAAGAAAGCAGCCACCTACTGCTTCTTCCCTTTCTTCCTCCAAAAGGGGCCAAGGTCCTCCCTCAGCCCCACCTTACTACTTCCTGTCTCCCATCTGCCTACAGTCCTCCAAACCTCCATGGTTAATTTTGATCAGCTAGTGGCTAGCTCCGTGCTCTGACTCCAAGCCAGCTTTATTTGTCAGAACACAATCAAAATATCACACAACATAAAGATAGTACAACTTGGTTTGCTGCAACAATTTTAATATCTGTCACTGGTAGAGAACCATTCTTTGTGGGCTGCTTTTCCCAACAGTAATGCAATTTAAATTTTTTTAACCACATCCTAAAATAATTAGCTTTGGCTCTTTTTATGGTCTTGAAGAAAGTTTTGCAATTTTCTTCATAAAAATCTTAAGATTTCTAATAGAAATTAGTTGATATCATTTATATCTGTTCTTATAAAGAAAAAACTTTGACAGTGTTTACATTAGTCAGGTAAGGAATGGAGACACACACCTGATGTAATCCTTGCAGATAAAGGCAGGAGGATCAAGAGTTTGTTCAAGGCTTACCTTAGCTACTGAGCACATTTCAGGCCAGTCTGGTATACATGAGATTTTTTTTTTTAAATAGACAAGATACTACCTTTTTGGAAATTTTTGAATTCAATATTCAAAGTACATTTCTTTTGTTCCTTTAATATAATCTACAGAATTGACCCAATTGATAAAATTATGTGAGCCACATTAAGAATTTCAAAGCCAGACATGGTGATGCACACCAGTATTTGGGAAGCTGGGAAGGAGAGTACCATGAGTTCAAGGCTAGCCTGAGATGCATTGAAGAGGACAAGGCCAGCCAGAGCTTCATAGCGAGATCCTATTTCAACATTCAATATTTTTTAAAAAAAAACGTTTATAGAATAGGAAGAAAATAAACTAAAAACAAGACTATAACTCACATAAGCAACTGTACTCAGACATAGTCTAGAAATCTCCTGCATGATCTAGCTTTTATGAGGGATTGTGATCAGAACTAATGTTCTAGGTAAGAAAAGTCTACATGCATGCCTTTACAGGAGACAGTACAGTGACAAGATTGAAGTCTACCCATTCCCTATCTTTAATGAGTAGCCTACATGGGCAATAGTCAGAAGGACAGATTCTTTCAGCATGTACTAGTTCCAAGTGGAAAACACAAGTAGATAGATATGGCAGTGTCAGGGTCAAAAAAGTTTGCTAGAAAGATGTAATGTATGTATATATTTATACACTCATATATGCAGATTGCACCTTCCTTCACACAGAAACTCCTGAGAAATGCATCATTAGTTTGTAGTATGGTTGTGTGAACATCACAGTACATACTTTCAAAAATTAAGATGGTTACAGCATCACCAAGTGATACAGTCATATGTGAACACAACCCAACATCATTTGCAATATAGCATATGCCACAGCTGGTAGGCTGAAGCAAAAGGATTACTGTGAGTTTGAGGCCAGCCTTGGGATTTTCAGGTAAGCCTGGGCTAACCAGTGAGCCTTTGTCTCAAAACAAACAAACCAACAAATGAAACAAAACAAAAGCAAACTTCAGTGTTCAGTATGTCCATCACTTTATAGATGTATCATATCTTTGTATTAAGAATATTAAAAATCCTCTCCTGATTATTTTAAAATATTCAATGCAATCATTTAGCTATAGTAACACAACACTACAGTTTTTATGCTAGTTACTTTTCCTGTTGCTGAGATAAAATATCCTGATAAAACCAGCTTAAGAAAATAAAAGTTTATTCTGGCTCTCAATTTAGGGGTACAGTCTGTCAGGGGCAGGACAGATATGAGGCAGGGAGGGAAGGCTTGGCAGTGGGAGCCTGTGGCAGCTGGTCACAGTGCAGCCACAGACATGGAGCAGAGAGTGATGAATTCTAGTGCCGAAGAAACACTCTCCTTTTTATTCAGTCTGAGACCCTGACCCCAATAATAGTGCAACTCATAATTAATATGAGCATTCCCAGATTTATAAACAATCCAGATAATCCCCACAAGTGTTCCTGGAGGCTTGTATCTTAGGTAATTCTAGACCCTGTTCAGTTGAAGGTATTAGTCATCATACTTTCTTAGCCTAATGATGCTCATTTCTGCCACCGTTAGAAGTAAGCAGCATGCTGCATACCACAGCAGAAGCAAAGTTGTCTACCATAGACAAGCAATTATGTATTGTGCCTGGTGTTGAGTCCATTCATTACTATGTGGGTTATGGCCTATGAGTGGGTAAGCAACTGTCAGCTTAGTAACCAAAACTGTCTATTTTATGGGGCCCGATCCTGTTTGAGGTTTTCCAGGTCTCTATGGTGAGATTTGGGAGGAGGGGAAAACTTGGGGTACAAAGTTCCAAGTCAATTTCAACATTTCTAGATAAAGTTCTGGATTTAATTATTCCTCAAAGATAACAAAGTGAAAGATCTTTGCTTCAAAAAAACTGAACAGAAAATAGTCCAGAAAGTCAGTTCTTCAGAGCTTTATTGTGGAGAAGCACTCAGAAAAGACAGCAGAAAGTACTCAGGAGATTTGGAATATCAGTTATGGCTGAAAACAGAAACATCTCTTCTAAGATTTACTAACTAACAGGTTATCAATGTTCACATGGTTCAGGCACTAGCTATAATTCTTTCAAAGCAAAAAGTTCAAACTACAGCAGTGATTGTCCAGAATATTTCAGAAAATGCATTTAAGAGAGTAGAATGAAATCACTGGTATTAATTTGACCTTAACTTTACCTCAAAATGTCTGTAAGCATATATTTAAACTCTTAAAAAGCATCACGATGACCAAGATGACGAGGGAACCAGATGGCCAGCCTGTCTGCTTCAGTGGCCCTGCAACATGCGCCTGTCTTACTCCTCTATGACAGTTCTCTCATGGCAATCCTGTGACAGTAGAGTTGTAGCCTTGACAGCGTAGGGCGAATGACAAAGGGCCCATGAATCCTGATCCTTGGAAGTTATGGGTCTGTGGATTGAAAATCAGGAAATGTCTGACCTTCAGTCATTGTAACAAATATTTAAGATAATGGATCTGTAAAGAGAAAGCTTTATCTGACTCATGAGTTCGGTAGTTTCAGTCCATCATCAACTGGTCTTATTGCTTAGGCCTGTAGTGAGGCAGTACATCATGGCAGGAGTATATTGTAGAGCAAGACTGCCCAAATCATAGAGCATGAACAAGAGAGGAAGCTTGCCCTGGGAGAACATTCCTTTTCCCCCACCAATGACTGGAAGACCTTCTAATACATCCCAATTATTAAATGTTCTACCTACTCACAATAGTGTCCTGGGAAGGAAGTCATCCTGTAACACAATAGGTCTACTAATCCAAACCATAATTGGCCCTAATATAGCAGATAAGATCCTCAAAGGACAACACTCGGAGATAGACCAGAGGTAGAGACAGAAAATAAAAAAATGCATACTAAGAGTCTCAGAGAAAGAAACGAAATCTTTAGAAACAAGTTCCTGGACATCACAGAGCCCTCTGAAGGTGACTTTCTGCTTAGTAAACCCCAGCCTGATTTGTATACTTGCAGCTACTCTCTGACCTGCAGGTGACACACACCATCCAAAGCCCACATGCATTTGGGTGTCTAGAAGCCTACAGTGGTGTGTGACTCGATATCTACTCAGAGTAGTCAAAGTCCCTGATGGTATTTATATAGGAAGGGCAGTGTGAATGCCTCAGTGGTGTCTAGAAACTCCAGGTTCCCAAAGAAGCAATCGAAATGAATCTTGGATCAGAATGTTTATGTGAGCAAAAGATCAATTCAGAAAAGCATTTGCATACTTCATCCAACTTCTGACCCAAATGTCAGGAAAACAATGTTTTATTAGAAAGTCCTACAAGATGCCATATTCTTTTCAACCTTGCAAGCATGTGTGCAGTTGTCAGAGAAGTGCTCATTACCAAAAGCTTCAAAGGCTAGAATTCCCTTGGGGGCCACATGATGCAGGCTGAGCTAAAATTGTTCACTAGCCACTCCTAAGACATTGTCTCCTCCTTCTCTCATGCCCTGGGTTTGCTAGTTCATCTTCCACCAGTCTCCTGCAAAAGGCTCAGTCAGATAATTTTTTTCACGAGAGAGAAGAGATACAGGACAAGATGGTCTCTTACATGGCTCAGTCTGTAGTTTAAATTCTGGCCGTGGACACTATTGGTAGAGTGACAACAGCTATGCTTTCCATGGCTTAATTGAACACACACACACACACACACACACACACACACACACACCCTACATAAGGAGAGGGGAGGGGGAGACATGACTGCATATAGCTTTTGTGACCTGGTTGGAATTAGCAACTGTAAATACAGGACACTCACTTGCACTTGAATTTGAGGAACAGCAGCTATTTACTACTATAAGTGTTGCCCAAATGCTATCTGAAGCAACCGCAAGGAGCTGTTCACATAAGTAGCTACACTTCATTGTGTGGGAACCACAGTGGGGATAATGTCTCTCATTTGTTGGGAGTGATGATGAACTTGGAAAGGGAAGAGAATTTTAATGTGAATGTGGACCAGGGGTTAATATTACCAAGAGTGGCCATGTGCCTCCATTCTGTAGTCTTATCACCTCGGTGATTTAAATTGGCTGGGCCTCAGTTTTTTCTGTTGTGAAATGGGGATAATATGGTATGACCAGCCAGCTTTTTCTGAGCACTTACCAAGACGTAGGTGATCTTCTGAAGGTTGTACTTGTTTTGAATAGTTTTGCCTCCACAATAGTTCTATGGGGTAAAACAATTATTGGCTTTATCCTCATTTTATTTGCAAGAATCTTGGCTACTGAGAAGTGATTAGCTTGCTCCAGGATGGAGCTGTTCAGTGATGGGGCACGGGACAATTCCAGTTCAGGAAATAAGGACAATTCTAAAGTCAGGAATGAAGGTAGGAACTGCAGCAAGCCTGCAGAGCCCAGTTGGGGCTGTCCCATGACAGTATCAACAGTATTGAAAGAACAGCCTACCTCACTTCTATAAAGAAGGGAAAAATGACCCCCAAAAAACTTGGGGTTCCTTCCTGGCTACACAAATGTCTAAAATCTCAAGGGGAATCTTTAAAGTTTTTATATCCCAGCATATACCCTTCCCATCTAGAAGTAAGGAAAACCCAAGACTCAAGGTCTCTGCTGAAAAGATCAACCAAGATGACCCTATGTGATCTTGGAGACTTGAGCCTGGAACCAATAATGGGCAGGTGGCAGCAGCAGACTTCACAGACCTTCCCTTCAGTGTCTTTTATTAACATTTTGCTTAGTTATTTGTTTATTCATTCACTCAAAACAATTGTAAAGCTTCTTGTTTGCTGCATGTGTTTGGTGTTGTAATTGGTCCTCAGGATGACTAGTGAACAGATAGTAAGTGGGACACTGAATAGAGTTCAATGTGAAATAATTTGTTTAGCAACAGACAGCAGTAAGATGGCTGAGTTCAGAGCAACCAGCCTGGTTGAGGCAGTGCCAGGGAAGATACAAAGTCAAAAAGATCCCAATGGGAGATGATGGGGGGTGTTGCAGGAGGAAGTCAGCGTCTGACGTTCATTGAACTCTTAGTATATATCAGAGTCTAAGAGCCATGCATTTGACCAGGCTGTGGTGGCACACGCCTTAAATCCCAGCACTCGGGAGGCAGAGGCAGGCAGATCTCTGTGAGTTAGAGGCCAGCCTGGGCTACAGAGTGACTTCCAGGAAAAGGCGCAAAACTACACACAGAAACCTTGTCTCGAAAAACAAAAACAAACAAACAAACAAAACAGAGGGATACATTTGAAAACAAGGTGTTGCTTTAATAATTGTGGAGACACAGAAAGCCAGTACTGAGTACCTTGTTCAGAATGAAGAGTTTGTTATGCTGCAGAGGTCAAGTTTGAACACTAGCCTCTCATTTTTGACTCTTTGTTTTTTTAACCCCGTGTTGTACTCAAATGAAGAGTTTCATGGCCTGAAAATGTGAAGAGCATCACAATCCAGGACTATTGTGATGTACCTGAACATGTGAATGGCGAGGCTTGAGGTGAGTTAAGGTATAGGGTACAAAAATGGAGAGGGATGCTTAGAGATCTCCTCTGAGATCAGGGTGCATTTAGATTGTAACTTTCAAACTGAGAGATCAAGACCCTGGGGGCTTAAGGCAATGACTAAAACGCCCTACTGTTTTAGGAAGGTGACTCTGCACAGGAAGACAGGTGAATTGATGAAGGATGAAACTAGACTCAGAGACATTAAAAAGGAGATTTTCCCAATGCTCTGCCTTGATAGGATTCCGAGAATCTACTGAGGATGGAGGGATCTTTCAGAAGGTGGATTTTATTTAGAAGGTATATTAAAATGGGTGGAAATAGATGTGAGTTTGTTGGCATTTTATCCAAGAACTCTCCCTCTAGCTGTCACCATAATTAACTATAAGGCGAGGCAATCCAATCTTTGAAAATGAATGCTACAGGATTTTTGTCCCAGTGAACGATAAACCCTATAATCCTCCCTAAATGTAACTACAAATCTTTGCTTTTCAATAAATATTTAATAATGGGGCACTGCTGAGGAATGCTGTATTTCTGAAATCGTAATTGCTCTGAGGAGGCATCTGCAGGCTTAGGTGTTGGCACACCTAATTACCTCTAAGAAGCATTTGTCAACGGAGGTGAGAGCTGATGCGGTGTGTGTTCTGATGTTTCGGCATGGAACAGATGACTGCTTTATTTTTTCTCACTCCATCTTTTCATATCTCACGCTATTTTCATATCTGATTTATCCTTTCTCTACAAATTGTGCAATGCAATCCAACCCTCTATTTAATTAGTATTGTGTAGAATTTTCCATGTTTTAAAGAAATGTTTCTACTCCATAAGCATAGCTCATTTCAAAAGCCATAAGTAACTGCTGATGCCTTCTCTCCAGCCTGTGTGTGTGTGTGTGTGTGTGTGTGTCCATGTGTGTGCATATGTTTGTGGAGTGCACATGTGTATAGAAGACAGAGTTCCACATCCAGACTCCTCATTAATTCCGCTTCAACTTACTTTTAAATTTTTATTTTTTTGAGAGAGCTTCTTCCATGGAACTGTGACCAAAAGGATCCTCTCTACTGTCTCCCCAGTGCTGAGGTTCCAGGCTTGTGGTGCTGACCCCAGGTTTTCCTGCAGGTAATAGATCTGAAATCTGAAAGGCCCTGATGCTTGGTCAGCAAGTGCTTTATTAATCAAGGATCTCCCCAGCTTCTCTATAGATACATCCATATAATGTATATGTATATATGTGTATATATATATATATATATATATATATATATATATATATATATATAGTGTGTGTGTGTGTGTGTGTTAGAAAGACAGAGAGATAGAGACAGAGAGAGACAGACAGAGTGAAAAAATGCCAGAGACTGTACTGATTTTAACCCAAAGCCAAAGAGAACTCACTAGCACCCATCAAATACATAATAAGTTAAGGAAACCTACACATTTAACAAATTCAACACACAACACTCTCAGGACCAGACAGCCCATGCAAGTCTTGTTAAATGTTTTGCATTTTACTCTAAGGGGTAATGAGAGAAATGGTCACTAAACTACAATCACTGCTTCTTGCTGTTTCTCTTGGATTTACTCCGTGAGACAGTGTGAAAGGTCTGGACTTGTCACTACAGCTGTGGGAGAGTACAAGCATACAGAAAGCCAAGAGACCCAAGCCTTGTCCACCAGTGGTGTGAGTGACATTGAAATATTGTTATTTTATTTGAAAACAAGTATCATTGCTATGACTCTCTCTTATCTCGTCTAGATGGGAATTAACATAAAATTTTTTCTAATACATGTAACAACTAATATGTTCATAGAAGCAATCAATTTTTTTTTTCAGAGAAACTATCATGATTCAAAGTTAATCTGTTCCAAGGAAAGGAAGTAGAATTGGCTACTGACATGCAATCATTCATTTCTTATTTTACCAACAGTAATTAAATTGCCTGGAACCGTTGTCATTTAACAGCCTATTAATTGACTAATGTGCATTACTTGCATTCAGAGGATAGGTAAAATCCAGGGATTAAGCAAGAAGAAAAAGAGATTTCCAAACTGTCTGTCATCCTGAAAGAGGCACATTCACCTCTTACTGCAAGGTAATTTATGTCTGCTTGGCAGCATGCATTTTAAAAGAGGTCAACCTGCTGATCCGATTTTGAAGGAGCAACATGGGGCCGGCAGCTTCCCAAAGAGCGATGGAAGAAATCCTGCGCCTTTCTCTAGAGCAAGTGTGGATACCACCCCTCCCATCCCCAAGATGCCTTCATCTGCCCTGCATCCTTTCTTATGAAAGGTCTCACCTGTCACTTGTACTTCCTTAAGTAATTTCTATTTACATTCCTACTTTGAATCATTCCTGAATTTTTGTTTACTTGCCAGCTCTGAGTTCACTGTTCATGCTCCATCTTTTATAGTCTGCTTTGAGAATTTTAAGAATAAAGAACCCATCCACATATTTTGAGAGTCCAGACAAATTTTTCCTCAAAGTCTTACGTTTTCTTGAGTTCTTTGCATCTTTGAATATTCAGCAGATTGCACAGGCCAGTAACATGAGAGGTGTCAAACAGTGCTTGAGGAGCTGGATTGGGAGAGGAAACAGCTTACTGTAATAACCAACAAGATTGACATTTGCTAACATTATTAAAAGCTGCAGGTCTAGATTCTCATAATATTAAATTGCCAACAACCCAAAGGCAAGGAACCCTTTTCTTCTACACTCGTAAACTTTTCTTCAAAGGATTGAATGCCCACACTGTTTGCTGGTGGATTACCTTAAGCATAATGAGAATTCCGCTCTCTCTCCTTCTTCTTTGGCTGTACTTCACAGATAGCCCAGTCTGACCTTTAGCTCCATATCCTCCTGTTGCAGACTCCCAAATGCTGGCATTACAGGTGCGTGCCACTTTTACCATGTCTGATGGCATGGCTTTTTTGTGATGTCACAAATTTTCTTTTTCTGCTTGAACTTTTAGTAGACAACCAGCTCATTTAGGGCCACATCACTCTTGCCAGGATATTTGCTCTCCCCAAGCTCATCACAGCACAAAGGAGCACACCTACCCTGGTGTCAGGGGCCAATTCTCTTTCTGCCCCATGCCTCAGTTTATACTCTGAAATGGAGATGATATACCTTCCCTACACTGTCAGGTTACAACAGAAGGGAAGCAAAGTATAAATATGTCCAGGAGGCACGATGCTTTTGGCTTTCTTTTAACATGGGTTCCTTGGCAGCTGTCTTTGTTTCCTTTCCTATTTCTGTGTTAAAACATCCTGACATAAACAGCTTAAGTGGGTAGGGCTTCTCAGGGATCACAATTCTCAATTACATCTTCATAGCAAGGGCATCAGCTCCAGGGAGTGGGTCTTATCATATCTGTAACAGGAGCAGAGAGAAATCATAAGTGCATGCTCATGCTCAGCTTTCTTCCTTTACTTCAACAGTCTGTCATTATGATATGTTGTCCCATATAAACCCATGCTATCAGAGACCACCTTCTACAGTCTTGTCCAGAGTCCCGTCACAGATGACTCTAGACTTTATCAGGTTAATAATTAGCATCAATCATCACAGCAGACTGTTAGCCTGTCTTATTTTGCTTTAATCCTTTGTAAATGGTATTAAGTGGTTTCATTCATTTTTCTAGAAATGACCCACAGAAATTTTCATGATCGCCTGTTTCCACCCATTTTTTGATAAACTTGTATAAGTAATAGACAAGATATAAAATTAAATTGGACACTGCCCTGGGGCTAGAGAGATGGATCATTGGTTAAGAGCTCTGGCAGTTTTTGAAGAAGTCCCAAGTTTGGTTCTCAGTACCCACATAGTGGCTCACAATCATTATAACTCAAGTTCCGATGGGTACAATGCCCTCTTCTGGTCTCTGAGTACACTAGGTATGTACTTGGTACACAGATATAACATATGGGCAAAACATTCATATACATAAATAAATTTTTAAAGTGATTAATTGTATATTCCAAAACATTAAATTAAGGATTTGTTTATCGTTAGCTAATTATCCATCCTCTGTATAAGTGGATGAATTGGGAAGAAATAGGGTATGAATGAACATAAAACAAGATTACAAATGTGTCTGTACCTTGTAAACTGGTGTGAGAATGTCAATAAATCTGGGGCTTAGTTTATTCATCCATGAAATGGAAAGATGGGAATGGAAGAAAGGCTTCTCTATGTGTCACATAAAGCATATAGAATCAGTGATCTTGATGGAAGGGCGATACCATTAAATTCTTACATTTGTCTGAAACCAAGACCAGTTCACACTAAAACTTTGTAAGATGATAAAATGCATTTTGCCTTTTTTTCTTGGTTCTTTGCAATACATTTTCAGCATTTCTTACTCTCACAAATCAAACTACTCCTAGTATTTGTTTTTCTCAATTCTGTGTCTGTAAATCTTATCAGTTAATGTTTTTAAGACCATATTTGTGGGATAGGTAGATCTTGTAGTATCCATCAGCTAGCACTCATAGAAGAGGGATATTAATGGACAAATAGTCCACTCTGCATTCTTTTAAATCACATTGTCCTGAAACCCTAATCAGATGCCTTCATATGTGTAAATTAGCTATGACAGTTTTACTTTCATCTCTACTACAGTGATATATTTCCTTTTAAGGGTATTTTCCAAGTACAAATTCTTAGCCAACATTACCTGTGTATATTCTCTTCTTTAAGAGAACATGTTCAGTACCTTCTATGTATGCATGGAGAACCGTGTAAAGGTACATCCTGCACATCATCTACTCAATAGCCAGAATGTGTGAGGATGTGTCTCAATGTCACTTCAAAAATACCATTAAAGCTTCAAGTCAGTATGTCTTTTCCCTCAGGGGCATATGATTCTAAGCTTCACTTACAATGATTCAGTGAAAGCCTCATTTCATAGTGAGGAGATGGTTGTCATCTGGCAAAGACAGGGAGTTTGGGAAGGACTATGTCACCTTTTCTAGTGTGCTTGGTATAAAGTCTTTTGCCAACAGCCAAGTTGTATTCATCAGAGGCAAGTGTTTCAAGTGTGGCTGGTACTATGCAAGGTGATTAAAAGTAATATATGCACTCATCTGAATGCCATCTGGATGGCATTCTTGAACCTAAATTTGGTTAATTTTAATGACAAATTGCCAATCTGAGTATTTCTTAGAAGAATCTTTTATGTATGCTAAGTTGATGGCTCAACTAATGCCTCTATAGAAATCTGTAGACAGAGCAGCCAGTGTGGCTGGCTAGCAACTCACAGTATTGCTTTCCCTAAATTCCCCACATTCATTATTTCATTTCAGTAAAACAGTAATTTAAACAATGACTAAATGTGTAAGAAAAAATAAATTGAAGGCTATGGAACAATTTATTAAAAAACGGTAGGACATTTTCTGCAGTACTTTAATGGATCACTTAGGACCATATTGATTCAGCATCGAAGCTCTCAGAAACAAGCCTCTTATCAATATCTAAGATCCTGATGTTGTAATTGAACTAGAAAATGTGAGATTTCCAGCATTCCTGCTGAGACTTCTCCCAATAAATGGATGTTTTCCACTGGGGCTAAAACCGTTGCTACTTGTGTTTTTAATTTTCCCTCCTGTTTCCTTTTCATATTATTTAGTTTTCTTTTTCCTCTCCTTTACTAGAAAAAAAACAGATATATTAGACACCATTTACTCCTCTAAGACAACTTACACTTTAGGGGGCCATTTGAATGATAAACTTTGTTATAACTTATAGCCAGAAAATCACCAGTGTGTATTATGAAAGAACTGGAAATGCATTAATGTTTAACCCTGCGAGGTAGCTGGGTGAAACTCCTAACAGACATGAGAATTATTTCTCCCATTGTTTTACTTGTGATTCTGGAAAAAAGAAGAGGAGAAGGAGGAGGAGGAGGAGGAGGAGGAGGAGGAGGAGGAGGAAGTTTAAGGAATGCTTCTGCTTGCAGCCTCACTGAGGAGCCAGGGCACACACCTGGGAACTCAGGAGTTACATGTTAGTGCATCAGCACCTTGGCATCCTGGAAGTACAAAGAACAATGTGAGGTTAGGGTTCTGACTCTACTGTGAGCACCTCGAAAGAAAGGGATTAGACATGACCAGTTCATAGATCTTTCTACAGCTGTTCATGGAACACTTTCATTGTGTGTTTTTGAAAGCTTAGGAAAGACATTGAAGGGTTGCTTAAAGCAGATGTGGATGCTTGTGAGGTTTGGATAGTGTCTGACCTGTAGCTAGAGTTTTCTCTCCAGGTCCCACCAAGCCCCAGCAGTCCAATAGCCCACTTATAAAATAAACACACAGACGCTTATATTATTTAAACTGTTTGGCCTAATGGCTCAGGCTTCTTGTTAACTGTTCTTATATCTTAAATCAATCCATTTCTATTAATCTATACTTTGCCACATGGCTCATGGCTTACCAGTACCTTACATCTTTCTTGTCATGGCGGCGGCTGGCAGTGTCTCTCTGACTCAGCCTTCCACTTCCCAGAATTCTTTACCTCCTTGTCCTGCCTATACTTTCTCTTGCCTGGCTACTGGCCAATCAGTATTTTATTTATTAACCAATCAGAGCAACACATTTGACATATAGAAACATTCCACAGCACTGACCTTACCTCATGTTGTATTTTGTTTCCTGTGTGAAGTAGTTGAGAGAGGATGGGACCTGTGAAAGTAGTTGGATCTCAAAGTTCCATGCTGGATTAGGTCTCAAGTGAACAGGATCTAAGCTAGCTGTTGGGAAATGAATTAGTGTAAGGGGGGGTCTTATGAAGCTGGGCCCCTATTTCCCAAAGGTTTCTCCTTCCCCCACAAACAGTGCAGCCAGCTGGGAACAAAGAATTGAAGCACAGGATCTTATGAAGGATGTTTCACATTCAATCCATAGTGCTACCTTGGAGACAAATTAAGATCTCCTTTATGAGGGAATCTTGTTGAAGGTACCACTAGACATGTGGATGGTACCCTTGAGATTTGCTATCAGAGTGGCTTACTAATTCATATTGCAAGCTGCTACGTATGTTAACGGTTTGATTTATTTCTAAACTCCTTAAGCTGTTTGTTAGCAACCTTGGGTCAATGGGTGTAAACAGCAGCATAAAACCAAACTGAGTCTGAAAAATGAACTCTGTGGGAAATCATCCAGTAGGTCTCAAAAACTACCAAAGTTCCTGAAATGTACAGAAGCCAAAAAAGGCTTGAAGTAGAAAAAGACATTTTTACATTTTTCCGAAGAAACAAGCCAAACAAGATGCCTTGATGACTATTTTTTTTTCTGACTCAAGTTCTGTATATTCTGGTCACCAACACTAAAGCCATATCAGCTCCTGGACCATGACATGACACCAGTGTTCTTGGATTCCAATCCTTTAACTTAGGTTATAGGTTCAAGTTTCAGTTTCTTGTCTTCGAAACACAGGATGAACAGGAATCACAATGGGTCTATAAAATCCCAATTCTCCCCAACCCATGACATGTTTCCTTCAGAGTGACCCCACCTCTTAGAAAAAAGCACATGACCTGGAGACTAAGTGTTCAAACACAGGAGCCTTTGGGGGCACCTTTCACCTATATTCTTGGCTGCCTATACCTTAACTTTTAGGAGTATCTGCTGCCCTTTCTCATTTACAAATTGGCCATCAGAATGATTACATTTTGATAGTTAACCACCAAACCACTGATGTGGAGGTAATTCTTTGCAAATGCACTATACATGTGTTCACCAGTGTTGACAGATCCTGGATTTTCTCAATGTGTTACCGCCATTTAACTATATTAATTGTACAAGTGGGTTTGTTTGTTTATGTGTTTGTTTGACTTTCCTGGACATCACAGAGAGATGTGGAGTTCTAAAACTCTTCACTTCTGTCATGCAGCTTTCCTCTTCTGACAGTGTTTTAGTCTGCTCTCTAAGAGGCCAGGGAAGGGTAGACCTTACACATGGACCCCTCCTCTCTGGGTCAAATAGAAGATACACACAGACTCATTTTTAGAAACCACAAATTGAAGGTCTATAACTCAACATATGGTTCCAACTTGACCTTTCCATCACTCTTCTGAGATACAGGATGGTTGTGGAGACACACTTGTGATGAGAACTGAGGATGATTTATTTATTGACAGACCCATCAAGATTGTAGGGCAAGGAAGAAGCTTTGGTAGCAAAATTCCTATAGTAGGAATGAATAGGTACCACAAAAATTCAATTTCTACCAAGGCCTAAGTGAGTGGTTTGGTTTTTTTTTTCTTATCTGAATTAAGTTTGTTCTGAAATAGAAATACTTTCTTTTACTTCTCTTTCATTTCCAGCCTTGTCTAGGGACCCTATTTAGGATTAAAATAAATGGACCATTTCAGCATAAATGTACCAGTGCAGGAAAGAGTGTGGAAAGTGCTTACTGCACAAAACACATCCTTTTCTGATTCATTACACTCCCGTTCCACTGTATGTGGGAGACACCTTTCACTAACTCACTACAGGGTTGCTGAGCACATGTATTTTGAAGTTAGGCAGTGTCCTCCTCCAAAACACACAGGACCAGCCATGACATCCAGCAGACTTATCACAACCAATTAACAAAAGAAGCCTGAAGAAACTTGTGCTGTCCATACTCACAACTTGATTTTCTAGAAAGTTCTTATGACTGATTGCTCTTCCTATTCAAAATGCTCTGAGAAAGAGAAACTAGTTTATACAGAAAAATTTGGTCATTAATAGCAATTAGGCTTCTAAAATGAGCAAAGTTTTCTAAATGTCATCTGGACACTAAAGCATGAGATGGTGATGTCTTCTGCTGTCTATCACTGGCATCTTCAAGTCTGTACAGCTGTAAAACAGTCATGGAAAAATTAACAAGTTATTTTCCTGAGGAATTTTAGAGGTACAACTAAAAGGTTTTCAGGTAAGCTTTGTGGGTATATCACTTCCTCTTCTTTTTTGCTGTGATCTAACACCTGACAGCAAGCAACTTGAGAAAGGACGCCTTCAAGATGGATCCCAGTTTGAGAGGATGTAGCCCATTGTGCATTGTGAAGGAGAGGGGACAGAAACAGGTATGTGAGGTGGCTGGTTAGAGTGTGCCCGACCAAGTTTGGCATCCTTCCAAAATAGTGCCACCGCCTGAGGACCAATTATTCAAACACATGAGCCTGGACTTGGTGGGGAGGGGATTCTCAGTCAAACAGCAATGGGGCAGTGTACAAATGTAAAAACAAGGAGTCAAAGTGATGCTGACAAAATGTGATTAATGCTTTGCAGGGTGCAAATCCATATTATCCCATTCCTATTCAGTGATAATTCCTGGAAGTTATAAATATTGTAACCAATTAGCAATTAATTACTCAGGGAAGGTAAAGGCAGGAATCTTGGGACAGGCTGATATATATTTGAATGTGTGTATACAGATGGACATGAACATGTGTGCATGTGGGATGGGATGGATATTTATGCCCTCGACAAGTCCATAGGTGACATGTATGATAATATGGTCACGAACCACTGCAGTTTTGCAGTGATGATACAGTGGGCAGTGCACTTTTTTAAAATTGGCATTGATGTCTACTTTGAGATACTGGACAGAATGTGGTCTTCCTGTATTTTTACTTGTATTTAATCAATACACAAACAATTGTGAGTACATGAATGGAGCAGGCAGCGATCAGATCAGAGATCAGGGAAATCAGCATTTCCAGCGCATTGAACATTGATTATTTCTTTTGTGTAGATAGCTTGGAAAATTCTTTCTTGTCGACACTTTGAAACACATAAAAAATGATCACGTACTATATTTACACATCTGTGTTGTAGGACATTCATTTATGGTACATGGTTACAACATCCTTATAAAACGAATATACCATACAAACTATGATGCATAATAGATAGTTAATACTTATTAAATGAATACATAGGTCAGTGAAAGAACAAGTAGATAAATGAATCCAGTTATAATGTTTTCCACAGCTATATATGTATTTTCCACTGTGTATAATGTATATACAGAAACTTAAGAGTGTCCATGTATAAACTGACAGCATTACCTCCAAGGCATGGTTAAGGGGAAAGTTTTATTGTAGGTATGATGGAGGGAATTGCCAGAGGCATCTGCAAAAGTCAATAAGAGAGAGAAAAAGTAGTAGACTGAATAAGCATCGCCGTCAGACTGGACATGACCATGAGAGGTGGTGCAGGGGAGAACAAGAGATAAAGACAGAGAGTGAAGGAGAAGGGAAGAGGACCAAGAGAGCTCACAGCCGAAATAGCAGGGTTATATGGAGAAAAGAGAAGGGGGGGCAGTCCAGGAGCTGGAGACACTTTAGAGTAGGGTAGGGCCAGAATGCCAACACGGGCTTTGAAATGTGTCAATGGGTACTTGTGATAACTGAGGGAGTCTGGAGGCCAGCAGGCACTTTGGTATGCTTATAGGTACCAGAGATCTCCACTTATCCCTTCTCCCAGTGGTAAGGGAAATGGCTTCTTTGGTCAAAGTGGGCCAGCTTACAAGTTCCTGAGAAATTCTGGATTTGTCTAACAGCTAGAATATGGAGAAACAGGGTTTTCTTTGGACATGCAGTCTGCACATCTGGGTGAGTTCATGCAAAAAGTCATAAAATTCCACACAAATCTTAAGTCTCGGAGTGATCTTGATCAAGTTTCCATGTTCAAGAATGAAAAATGAGTTGGGTATGGAAGTATGTGCCTATTATCTGGACATAGGAGGTGGAGGCAGGAATACACACACACACACACACACACACACATACACACACACACAACATGCACATGCATACAGAGACATACACACAAGTGAAGATTCAACAGGTTACAAAGTTGCATTTACATATTATACACACACATGTATGACTAAAGAAAAAAATCACAAATTTGAGAGGGAGTAGAGAGTGGTGGCATGGGAGGGGTGATTGGAGGAAGAAGGGAAGTGATGAAAATCAGTGCATATATACAAAGTTTTAAAAGATAAAAGATAATTTTAAATAAATATTTGAAAAAGAATGGGAATGGATTTCCTTTGAGAGAGTAAAAGAAGGGAGACCGAATTGGCATTAGGGTAGTGAATGAGAAGTTATTATCTTACAGTTGTCTGGGATGATTTATAAGCATCTCATTACAAAAGCCATGAAGGAATTCATAGGGATCCTCGTCTCAATCTCACAGGCTCTGTAATGCAGGCATTTCAACTTCTAAATTAGGGGTTGGAAATGTAGAAACTAGGTCAGCACTGACATTTTAACTCCTGTGCCACATCGAGTTGCTTGACAAACAGGAACACTTTAGAATCAGCAAGTCTCCTCTGAAGCATACTTTTAAGTGTTGCTTAAGCTGAATACAATTTGGTGCAAAGCAGCTCTACTTGGAGAAAAGGGAAAGAGAAACAGGCAGGAACAGATGAGAACAGAAAACATCATGTGGACATGGAGTATATTTTGTATTTTCATGATGTCTATTTTGTGTCCATGTGTGAATATGTGAAGGGAAGATGGAATTGAGTCAATTTGCTTAAGAATCAAATCTCTGGAAAGCTAGCGCTGACGTAATTTATGCTTCCTAAAATACACTGTGTCTGATGTGTTGGGCTTTGTGAGATCCACTCAGTCAGCACATCCATATTTGTGTTCTATCATCTGTTTGTTCTCTTGGAACAACTGACTTACTGGTAGTCAGTTAATCCCACAATACTTTGTGCTATTATATCTCTATTTTTGCTCCATTATTGAAATAAACACACGAAGCCTGTTTCTAATAGAAGTAGAAGGGTTTTTTTTGTTGTTGTTGCTGTTTTGTATGCTAACTCCTGAGATAACATCCTCCTGAAGGGTAGAGTTAATTTGACAGTAGGGATTTTGATAAAGACCTGGTGTTATGAACCTTCCCAAAGGACAGACCTGCTTGAGGATCTTTGTGGGTGCTAACTTAAGTATATGCATATTGATGTGCAAATACTTAAAAGTCTAGTTTGACATGGAATTTTTCTTCCCGTAAGATTTTTACGAAATCATTTTTATTTGTTTGTTTATTTTTAATTTTTGAGTGTGTATATATAGTGTCTGCACCATTGGTATATGTGTGGGCCCATGTGTGTATATGTTGGTTCACATGTGTGGGTCAAGTCTTTTCCTCAATTGTGGTCTTGTTTACTGGGGTAGTCTCTCATCCAGCCCAGAGTTCACACTGGCCTTGCTGGTCACCTTACTCTGGGCAACTGCTGTCTGTCTCCAAAGTGTAGAATTTACAGAGGATCTACCACGCCTTCCTGGTGTTCTACGATGGTGATCCAAACTCTGCATCCAATCTCTGGCCCTCATGTTTGTGCAGCTGTAATGTACCTAGAGCCATCTCTCCAGTCCCTTCTCTCTGCTTTATGTGTGATGATTAAAAAGTCACAGCTACTTGGCCACTGATGAGAAGCAACTATGAGTCACTAGGTTGCTTAAAAATATCCTGAGTTGGGGGCAACAGCTGTAACACCTGAGAAAAATGGCTTCCCTGAGGATGGCTCCCACATACAGAGTGCTTTTCTTTCCTTTTTCAGGCCTCTTTTGACATTGTCAGTCATAGTCATCCCTCTCTTATCATTGATACTTGCATTTTATGAAGAAATGATCATTTGTTCAACACTGGAACCAGCAGCTCATCTCATGACCTCATGGTGGACACTGTGCTTATGACAATCTGTAAATGGAAAAATCCACACTGGCCTTGGCTGTGTCATAATTCCCTCATTCAATAAATTAGCCATG
The DNA here is from genome assembly GCF_004664715.2 of Peromyscus leucopus. Lineage (NCBI taxonomy): Eukaryota > Metazoa > Chordata > Mammalia > Rodentia > Cricetidae > Peromyscus > Peromyscus leucopus. The sequence goes on along the minus strand of NC_051067.1, from coordinate 24,745,304 downwards.
TTGTGATGATCAGATGCTGTGATACAGGCTAACCTGCCCCCACTCCCTGAATATGTGCTGGAAACGTGGAATGGGAATCCCTCAGTTCCCCTTGCAAACACACACTTTATTAGATTGGGAAACATGACTGTCTATTTATATCTGCCTATAAGAAGATCAATACACTCTTTCTCCAGTGTGTGTGTGTGTGTGTGTGTGTGTGTGTGTGTGTGTGGTATGTGTGCATACATGCATGTGCACCCACACACAGTTAACCCTTATAGCCCTGAGTTTTTTTTTAGGTTCTGTGCCCATGATTTAACCAACCTCACATTGAAATATTCAGGATGACACCAACACCGTATCTGTTAGGAGTAGGCAGAGACTTTCTTCTTGTCATTATTTTCAGGCAATACAGTGGAACAGTTGCTTACAGAATATTATAAGTAACCGAGATGATATAAAATAGACAGAGGCTCTGAGGAATCTATATACATGATAAGATGCTTTACAGAAAGAACTTGAGCACCTCAAGACTTTATTTTGCTTTGGTAGGGGGGACTCTGGAGCCAGAGGATGATGACATGGCAGATGAATATGTGTATAATACACACACACACACACACACACACACACACACACACACACACACACTGCACACACACACCGTTATCTTGTGTTTGCTGCACCTGCCCATATCTTACTATTCCAGCTGGATTATAAACTCTCACAGGGATTTTTATATTTCTCTTATGTCCCTCTAAATATGAATCACAATTCTGGCCACAGGGCACAGGCTCCATAAACCCCCATCTAATGATGAACCGTGGAACCATTTATGATGATACTTGTTTCCATGCCATCAAAGCTTTCCCAGAAAGCCACTCTGGTGTCTAGGGTCGCTTCAAGCCTACTGTAGCTGTTATGGTGACAGTGGTATGTGTGAAGTGAAAGATCATAATCCCACAGAACCAGTAGGATGAGGACATCCTGGACTCCAATTGGTTTAACGTGACCAGCTGGTTCCCCATTTCCATCTGATGTGTGGCAAAGCTAATAATATTCCCTGTCAATATGCTTGGAGGCAAAGTAGATTTAGAGAAAACATTCCCTATGGTGCTCCATCTGCTGCCCTCTGTGTAGAAAGCAACATATTCACTGCTGAAGAATATGAATGGGTGACCTGTGTTTTAGCCTACATAGAAGCTTTGAACACCAAGTACCCTTCAGGCCTCTTGAAATCCCTCTTGGCCATGTGCTCAACTCAGAGGATAGGGGGTTAAAAGCTTTGCTTCTTCTCCTCAACTGTTTAGAAGCACACAGTGCGAGCCAACCATGGTTTAATTTATTTTGCTTTGTTAGATTGGGGGTGTTAATTAATTTTCTTTGTCGCCTCACTTTCCTCTTGGTAACATCATTCTTTTTAATAGCAATAGAACCTTGCAAATGTCAAGATGCTTGCCCCAATCACGACAGACTGCAACATAAAAACACATTAGAGTTTCTGAGCACCACAAATAGCTACTTTAGGAAAAAAAGTAATAGCTATAATTATATTTGTCCCTGCCATTGTGCTGCCCCTCCTTCCCCTCCCCACCCCTCACCCCCCACTGCCCCCCCTCTCCAGTACATAATGAATTTTTACTGCACAAACATACCAGTATCTTTTGTCCCACACTTAGAGACTGTTTTCTAAGCATCAGCTCTTTGTGTCTGGATGGCTAGCTCTCTGATGTGCCTTCCACTCTGGCTTCCCACGCTGCATGTGTTTTATTGACCTGCTTCTTGAAACAGTTTGTGTGGTCTCCATAATTTTCAAATTATATTTTCTTTAATTAGGTTAAAGCCTGCTTGCATCCCCAAGCCACACCTAAGTACATGCGATCAACATCAGATCGGGGCTAACACGACCTTCCTTTTCCACCTAAGGGAGTTGAGTGAGTCCTCGTGTGCCAGGCAGATTCAGCCTCCAGTTCATCATCTGGAAGGAAAGAGTAGAGTATGTTCCCTCTTACTGTCATCTCTAAGGATTTCAAGCCACTCCCAGATTTCTGTACCCCGGTCTGGTTTTGTGTTCTGGGCCACTTCAAAGGTTAAAATAAAAATCATCTCGGTAAAGGGAGATGTAGGATGTTAACATGGTACTTTAGAGACACAGCAACAGTGAACTTCCTATTGAGCATGGATGCATCAATATAGTACCTGCTCCCAAAGAAATCTCACTTTCCATTTTTAGCCTGAAGTTAGTTAAGTGAGTATGCAAAGAGAAAAAAGATTCCCCCCCCCTTTTCTCCCCTATCTCCTGTCTGTTTTTCTGTTTCTGTCTGTCTTTCTCTCTATATCTACCCCCACTCCCCACCCCCTGCCATTGTGTGTGAGTGTAGATGTTCTGTGGGTATGCAAGTGTATGTGTTCAGTTGTCTGTATTCTGGTATAAAGGTCTTGGTCTGAAGTGAACACTTCTGAATTTGCAGACAGATATACAGTATCGTCAGGGTTTGGCACTGTGAAAGGCCACCAGTGAAGGTACAGCCTCAACTGCAGTGGAGACCCCCAAATAATGGAGATTCTAAGACCCTGGGATGGTCACCTGACAAGACAAGACCTTGAGGCTTGTGCTGGCTAGTTTTTTTGTTGTTGTTTTGTTTTGTCAATTTGACACAGATCAGTCACGTTGAAAGAGGGAACCTTAGTTGAGGCCCTCCATCAGACTAGCCTGTAGGCCTTCTCTCGATTAATGACTGCAGTGGGAGGACCCACTCACTGTAGGTGGCGCTGCTGCAAGGCAAATGGTCTTGGATAGTATTTTTAAAAAGAGTCAAACCAGGGAGATAAGCCAGTAAACAGTGTTTCTCCCGGCTCTGCTTCAGCTTCTGCCTTTACTTCCCTGCTTGAGCTTCTGTCCCGACATCCATTCAGTGACAAACTGTGACATGGAAGTGGAAATCAAACAAATTCTGTCTTCCTCAAGCTTGTTTTGGTCAGTCTCTTATCACAGCAGCAGACAGTAACTAATACAAGTCTATAGAGTTACTTAAATAGTGGGAGTCTGAGACACAGAAGGAGCCAGGGTGGAACACGTGCCCAGACACACTGAGGGAGATACAGGATGGTATCTTGTGTAGAGGCTCACTTGGAGTCACACAGACTTGAAGCACATTTGGATGAGAGATGAGTGACCTTGAACGAAGTTATTCTTCCTCTATGATGTTCAGCTTCTTTATTTTCCAACTGATACACTTTACTTGACTCTTGTGGGATCAGAAATAACGAACTTTAAAGTAAATTAATGGAGTTATTGTAGTTGTGAGGTATCCACTAAAGAAGACTGCTCTGATGTGGATTAGATGCCTGCTAATGTCTGGGATCCTGTTACAATCAGAACTTAGGTAAGTGCTCACTCATTCATTCTGTGTGTGTGTTTATGAACATGTTAAGTAAGTTGTCTGTCACTGTAACAAAACACCTGAGGTTATTAACTTATGAAAAGTAGTTTACTTAATCCACGTTTAGTAAGATCCACTGCTTTGGGCCACTGGTGAGTGTGCTGAATGGCAATGGTGTATGTGTGGAGTGGAGGTGGAGGGTTGGGGGATGTAGGGGTTAGCAGAGAAAACTGTACACCTCGTGATAAGGAAACAAAGGAGAAAGAGGAAGGTCTTAGATCTCAAAATCTCTGTAGATGACCCAAAGCCATCCATGAAAATATGAAAAATCTCTCACTAAACACCTTTCACCTGAAGATTCTACCATCTGCCAATACTATTTACTCTGGACCCCAATCATTTAACCAGAGTCAAACCATAGCAGTTCTTGTCTATGTGACTCTGAGAGCCAATTAACCTGGGAGCCACTCACTGTTCATATGGATAACCATCAAGTTCTAATGCCTTAATAAGCATCTCTGTGATGATATTGTGTTCCCCAAAATATTGTGCACCCTAATAAACTTATCTGAGGTTGGAGACAGAACAGCCACTAGATACAAAGGTTAGAAAATGGTGGCACACACACCTTTAATCCTAGCATTCCAGAGGTAGAAATCCCTGTGAGTTCAAGGCCACATTGGAAATAGCCAGGCATGGTGACACACGCCTTTAATCCCAAGAAGTGAGCCTTTAATCCCAGAGAGTGATGGCAGATAGCAGAAAGGTATATAAGGCGTGAAGACCAGGAACTAGAAGCATTTGGATGGTTAAGCTTTTAAGTTTTGAGCAGCACAGTTCAGCTGAGAGCCATTCGGATATGAGGACACAGAGGCTTCCAGTCTGAGGAAACAAGATCAGCTGAGAAGTTGGCCAGGTAAGGTTAGCTGTGGCTTCTTCTGTCTCTCTGATCTTCCAGTGTTCACCCCAATACCTGGCTCAGGTTTGATTTTTTTAGTAAGAACTTTTAAGACTCCTGCTACACATCTCCAAGGGACTTCATGCATGTGGTGTATATAGCCCACTGATGTTGGGCAGAAATGGTTAGGAAGCGGACATAGCTGGAGGAAGAAATGGCACATGGCAAAGCTTATCTGTCATAGAGCTCAAGGCACTTGGAGCAGTGAAATCAAAAGTCTACAGATATCGAGGATATATTGAGTTCCATGGTCGCTAGACTCAGTCATAAACATCATTGATCTGATGGAACCTTGAATTTCAGGTTGAGAGATTTTTATCCTGCTCTTTAGGTAGTGAGAATCAGGAAACCATTCCAAGATTTCAGAAAATGGAACGGCATAGGCAACTCAACAGTTTGAGCAGAATGTTCCAGAATGCATATGAAGTCCATAGCCTATGGGGAGATGCTAAATATATGAAAATACAGAGTGGCTCACCATGATAACGTGTAGAGAGACAGGGAGGATCACCTTGAAAGTCAAGGCTGTTTGGGAGAATCACCAACCAGCAAGCAGCTGGGCGCCTAGCTAGGACAACAGAAGGTAGCCTTTGCAGTCAACCAATGGTATCAAATCTGTAATCTGCCTCTTTATCACTCCCAACAAGTGGGAAGGTTATTTGCCCTGTTCTCTCTCTTTGTCATACAGAGGAGAAGGTATGCAGGGTACAGTCTTGAGGGAACCAGAGTAGGGTGTACCTGGTCCTCAGCACAGTGGTCACAATGTACAAGCAGCAACCAGTCCCAGCTGTCATCTCTTAGGGCTCTGTCATGTCCACTTACCTGTGTCTTCTCATCCATCAGAGGACTGGTTATTCTTTCCCTTCTTATATTTTGAAAGTGAAATGGAATCAGAGAAAGGTCAGGTAATTTACAAAGCTCCCCCCTCCCAAACTAGCAGGTATCGAGGTCCAGATTTAATCCTAGGTTTGTGCTTCCCAGGATCTGTTACTCCACCTGTTTCTAAGAAGCTATCAAAGCATAATTGAAGGCTGTCATTAAAAACAGAGAAATAATAGATCAGGTTATAACCTGATGTGTTAAAGCGGTGGCAATACATAATTTCTGGGTGTAGTGTTCTCACAAACATCTAACTTTCCCACCCTCCCAACCAGGACAAGCTCTCAGAAGGGCTGTTTGCATCATCCAGAGGCCTACTGGGCCTCTTCAGTGACAGCCTTAGGACAAAGTCTTTATGCCAAGTTCTGCAAGTGGTAGATACTATTGTCCACATTGAAATCGGGGCACTTATTCTAAAGTCTTCCCCTTGACCTTGGTCTGCTCTAGCAGCTCAATCTATGTTCTAATCACTTTCCTGGAATATGAATGGCTGGGTCATTTTTCCAACAATTGGCATGTATTTTTTTTTATTAGCAAATGTTCCTTGTACAGAAAATCAGGTTTCACCATGACATCTCATACATGCACAGAATTCACTTTGATTACACTTACATTCTCTATTATCCTTTCTAATCCTCCTCTTTCCCTCCCCTTTCTGCTTCCACATGCCCAGGAGTCGAGTCCCCATTTTAGTTATGATACTTCCTGCCCCAGCTTCCACAAGTGGAAGAAAACACTTGAGACTTCTCTTCACTGGGATGATTTATTTCACTTTATGTGATGATCTGCACATGTAGAAAAGAAACCAGGAGGATAATCCCATTCAAACATGTTTTAAAAAATGACCAAGGCACAAGCTTAATAAGGAGTTGAACTATCTTTATATTGGAGACTAGAGAGCATGGAAAGGAGCTATTTTAGAAAACACATTAGTATTGAAAGAGCTCTCATGTTCAGGAAGCAGCAGAATATATTTACAGTGGCCGTGGCATCAAACATGGTATACAAATTCAGTGCAAATTTGTATACCATGTATACAAATCCCCATAAGATCCCAATAACACTTTTTACAGAAAGAGAAAGGGCACTAAAATTGATGTGGAAATACAAAAGACCTTATATAGCCGATGTAATCCTGAGTGGGGTAGATGACCAGTGCCTAAAGTGTCACAGTACTGACTTCCATGGGTACTCAGAGTCATGTGACCTTCACTGCAGCTATTTTGTGCAGCACCAGTGTCTCTGAATTTGAGGACATGACAACCGTTTGTGGATTGATCAAGGAGGAGGGCTTTTGAACCACAACCTGCTTCCTCACTGTATGCCTCAGTTTTGTCATCCGTAGAATGGGGCATATAAGGAATGCAATTGCTCTGGGTGAGGTTTAACCAGCACAATTTCTCTTAGCCTTTAGGCACTTTTTTTCAGGAGATCAGTCACTTACTATTTCTCTGATTGTCTTTGGGCAGCTTTCAAAACCCAGTACACAAAGTACATACACCCATTACAATGACTTTCTTTGCTTGACATAATGGCTTACATGTATAATCACAGCACTTGGGAAGTGCCTGGGGTTTGAGACTATCCTGGTCTAGATAGTAAGCTGCAGACTAGCCTGAACTACAGAGCATCTCAGACCAATCAGCTGACTAGACAACCAACAAAGCCATCTGTGGCCATTACAATTCACAGAATCACCTACAAATCCAACTTTGTTACAACTTTCACATAATTTGCTTATCATTCATAAAGAGTCTTCTGCATTCATTTAGAAGATTAGCTCATTTAAAAGTTTCCAGATAGATGCCACACAGCATCACCTATGGCATTGTTAAGTAGAGGCAAAAGGATTAAATAATTAAGGTCAGTCAGTCACCAGTGAAGAGAGACTGCAACTCTTTCCTTATGTTCAGGAATCTAGCATTCACACTGCAGCCTCCAATCACAGGAAGAACTTGCTAGAAATATGCAGACACACACACTGCCTTGGTGTGGCAACTACAGCATCCTGGATAACTCTGAGGTCTGTTAGATCCAATCCCACCCCTTTTAATATTCTAACGAATATAAAAGAAGCAGATAAAATAGACACTTCGAAGAAAGAACAAACCTTTTTATAATCAATTGGAATTAAAAAAGAGCACAGACATTTCAAATTAAATATCTTAATTAAACAGACATTTGAGAACCTTAATTTAACTTATTACCTAAAGCTCCATGCTCTCAAAATATCTTAATTTATAGCGTACCCTACTCTTTTACTTCAGATGGTAAACGAAGCAAGCAGCTCCTGTGTTCCAAAAAAGAGTAAGATTCCTATTACACGACAATACTGCAGAGTTTTTATTTGTTTTCAAACAAACACTATTTACCTAAAGTGAGCCATTCAGATTTTTGCAGAAATGTAAAGGCAATTGCTCCTAAGCCTTATGACCCAAGTTTGAATCCATGGGACCACATGGTGGAAGGAGAGAACCATTTACTAAAAGGTGCTCTGTGACCTACATGTCTGTGCCATGGTGTACATACAGGAAATCACGTGTGTGCACACTGAATAAATTAAAACCTAAGAAAAAAGTTTATAGGTTTAAAAAACATGAGATACTCAAGTCAAGCCATGATAAACAAAAAGGATAGACAAATGAAAAGATTTGGCTAAATCAAGATTAAAGGCACCTTAAAATTAAAGTACAGATAAAATAGACACTTCCAAGAAAGAACAAACAAAATTATATATATATATATATATATATATATATATATATATATATATATACATTTTGTGTGTGTGTGTGTGTGTGTGTGTGTGTGTGTGTGTGTGTGTGTGTGTATCACAGGAAGGCACAATAAATTCTGTATTTTATATTTTTATGAAGTTAAAATTGACTGTGTCTTCTAATGCCAATTAGAAAATCAGCCCTTAGTGACGGTGCATGCCTGTAATTCTAGTGTTCTGCAGGTATGAGGCAGGAGAATCACAAGTTTGAGATGAAACTAAGCCACAGAATGAGAACCTGGCTCAAAGCACTGAGTACCGGGGGTAGATAGCTGAATGGTAGAGCAGCTGTCTAGCATGCCCAAGGTCCTGAGTTTGAGTCTCAACACTACAAGAAATAATAACATCTAAAAAGATCAGAAAAAGAAGTGACTATGTGTAATTAAAACCGAACAGTCAGATAGCTTCCCTTTCTTCTCCAGTTAGCTGTCTGCTTCCTGCTATCTAATTACACTTATCCCATTATCACCTCTGTTTCTTACCTTCTTTCAGAACTTTTCTTCCCCTCTCTTGATTTCCCCTTAAAGTTTTGGGACATATAAGTACATATATGTGTATAAATGTATAATTTTAAATACAGGTTCTACGTAGGAGAGAAGAAGTGGATTTGTCTTTCTGAGCCTGGCTGATTTCACCTAACATAATGATTTCTAGTTGTACCCATTTTTCTACAAATGTCCGTTATTTCATTATCACAGCTTCATATAACCCGGTGCATATGTGTGCTACATTTTCTTTATCCATCCGTCTAGGCCGGTTTCAGTTCCTGGCTGAAACAGTAGTGTACAATTATCTCGAGCATGTGCTGACTTGAAGTCCTTCAGGGATGCACTTGAGTGGTTTAGCTCGGTCACTTGGTTAGCTGGAGTTGGGAGAGACGTGGAGGAGGAACAAGTGAGAATGAAATACAGTGACATGAACACACGAAGATGCCATGACTCACGGGGATAGTTCACACTGTAGCCTAAAAATTAATGAAATTCATAAGGTAGACAATTTCCTTCCAATTAACTGAAATTTCCTTCCTTTGTTTTTTCCTTCCCTCCCCCTTTCCCTTTCCCTTTCCCTCTCTTCTCTTTCTTTCTCTCTTTCTTTCTTTCCCTTCCTTCCTTCCTTCCTTCCTTCCTTCCTTCCTTCCTTCCTTCCTTCCTTCTTTCTTTCTTTCTTTTCTTCTCTAGAAGCAGTTCAGAAGACAGTCTTGATAGATTTCTCACTACTTGCTCAGTAAGTAATTAGACCTTGCTCTGTTATCGTAAGTAGCTGAACACAAGAGAATGAAAGATCATTCCCAAGTATACTAGCAACTGAATGATTTGCAAGCAAATCCTAAAAACTATCCACTCATTGGTCCAGTAAGACATTGTTGTCTATAATATCCTTAGGTATTGTCTTGAGAAAATGAGATTAAAAACAAACATTCAGATATATGTGTCCTTACATAATGAACATCATTTCTGACTCCGTGCAGACATTATTTATACTTGGCATTAAGTGATCTAGCATGCATTTGATTTTTTTTTCAATTCCTTTTTTTTATTATTATTTTACAACACCATTCAGTTCAACATAATAGCCACAGATTCCCCTGTTCTCCCCCTCTCGCCCACCCCTCCCCCCAGCCCACCCCCCATTCCCACCTCCTCCAGATCAAGGTCTCCCCCGAGGACCGGGGTCGACCTGGTAGACTCAGTCCAGGCAGGTCCATTCCCCCCCTCCCAGACCGAGCCAAGTGTCCCTGCATAAGTCCCAGGATTCAAACAGCCAACTCATGCAAGTCAAAGAGGAGGGCAGCACTCAAATCAAAGAGAGCGTTGTCTCCCCCTAGTCCCAGTCTTCCCTTTCCTTCCATGCTCCATCACACAGCTCATTCAGAGGGACTGATGTGCAGCTCCTGTGGCTATGGGAAGTTATCCTCAGTGTTCCAGGTAGACGTTTAAGAAGGATTTTGTCCTGCTGTAAAGCTAAGGGTGATGTTTAAACATGCTTTCCTCAACATCTGTCTCCCAGTTATTGAATTTCAGCATCTCCGAGGAGTCAAATATTCGATTATGAAACTTGGAGATTGCACTTCAAATGCTGCTACATAAACATTTCCCCCCAGCCTGTGTGAACAACAAACACAAAATACGCACACATACACAAAACTAAACCAGGCCCAGAACGACCTTGAGGAGGTTACTCATTCCCACCAGCCAAAATACCCTGTAATGCCAAAACCCGGTACCAGTGACCAGAGGGACACAAGGATTCTCATTCCCTAATCTTGACTCGTTTCTTGTGTCTGTCTTTGCAGTCCCGTGTCCTGTGGTAGATACTGAAACACGTGAAAGCATGCACTCTTCTGTTCTCCTTCAGGAAGAACGCAGACCCATGCTGTAATAGAGCAGGAAGCTAAGCCTTTTTGAAAATGACCGATGAATCGTACATCTTAATAGGCTGAAAATAATCAATGGGGCATGGAACGCATTGGGCTTGTGAGGCCTGATAGTGCCAATACTAAAACAATCGTACAGCCGTCTGAATGAGGAATGCGGCCAGATTGACCACATTCTCCTTGGTAATCAGTTAAGGGATATTAGTACACATTTCTCAAGCAAAAATCATTACCTATCATTTAACAATTCCCACCGTGAATTAGCTTGCTATTTGTCTAGTGCAAGGAATCTCACCAAATAACTGCCTTTTGTCAGGGATGATGAACATTCCCTACACAGCAGAGACATAGTTAGTCGTCTCTGGAAATTCTAAAACATTTCCCATTTAACCGGGTGCACCACACTAATTTGTAGAATGATGAGGTCATCGGTCTTGGGCCTTCGTTCACTTTTTATTTCTCTTCTTTAATCTCATTCTCTTCATTTTCTTTATTACTAAGGGGGAGGCAAACTCACAAAAACCTGTTATCTATTATCCTTGTTCCAAATTTTGCTGGTTCTCAGTCCCCAGGGTTCGAAGTCAATATGTTTGGTAATGACTTTTTACAAAGAAAAAGGAAAAGGAACAAAGATTGGATTTCAAGTGTTATGATGAATGCGTATCTGAACTTTCAGCCGGGTTCTGCTTAAAGAACTCAGCATCAATTGCACAGGAAGTCATCTTTGGAGAAACTGAAATCTGACAGAATACTAAATAAAATTCTCTCTCTCTCTTTCCCCCACTCTGTCTTTCTCCCTCCTTCCCTCTCCAAATACACACACACACACACACACACACGCATGTGCACATGCACACGCATACACACACACACACACACACATGTACACACACACACACACACATGCACACACACTTCCAAGTTGCTAACAATTGAGGGGCTTCCTCATCCATATTGTAACCAGGACACAATTGGTGCAATTTTAGAGTCTGAGAACCCTAAGCTCATCTGTTTTGCTTCTTTTTCTCCTTCAGTTGATTTACTAATTGGCTTCAGAAAAGCTTCATGGCTTGTGTTTTGTGGGTTTACCAGGTACAAATATATGAAGATGAGTTTTCTGTATTAAAACTATGCTAAAACATGTTGGAAAGAAAAACCCAGTGGCAAAAGGAATCCTAAAATGCAATGTGTTTTAGAAACACGGATCCAATAAAAGAACTAATTTGTTCTGTGTGAGTCTGTGCACTGTGGGGGAGGGGAGGCGTCTTTCTCTGAACGGGAAAACATGAGCTGAAAAGGTAGGAGCTTCCCTGGCTCCCGGTTGTAAGAGAGGCAGCGTTTTGCTCCAGGTGAACAATTCAGGAAATAATGTTGCATTTTGCAATTAAAACAGACTGTTCAGTCCTGCAAACCTTCACACATATTTCATTCTTCTCTGAGCTGCTCTGTAGGGAAAAAAGCCTAAGTGTATGTGTCTGTGTGTAGATGTGTGCATGGATGTACAGCTATAGGCTGTAAGATGATACTTAGTAATGGTGGACCACACTGCCTTGTTTGCTTAGTGGCACAACAGGAATTTTAGGGTATACACTCTGATTCACACAATGGAGTCACATAAAGCACAATTTTCCTAACATCTAGTTCTCAGGTGGCAAGCAATTGTGTGTGCATAAGTGTATGCAACTTTGTATTCCTAACTAGAAGCTAAATGTTCCAATGATTTTAGCCAGTTTGTCCTTCAGCATCCGTAGAAACCTGATTAGAGCTGGAGGACCCAGGACCATAGGGGAACATGCCCGTGTTGGTTGGATTACATTTTTCATACCAAATCCAAAGGACCCTGGGCTCCCTAATGTGTGCTGGTAAAGGACTCAGGGAGTGGCTGACTTTTCTCTTTCATGGACATCATCCTCAGGGGCATGGTGCTGCTGCCTCTAATGCTTCTTTTTGTGTGTGTGTGGGGGGGGGGGGGGATTCCTAGAATGTTATAAAGCAGCTAAGATTACCAGTGGACTGTGGTTGGAAAGATGGTTTAGTGATCAAAAGCACCTCCACCTCTTCCGGAGGACCCAAGTTCAGATCCCAGCACGCCTGCTAAGTAGCTCATAATCAAATGTGACTGGAGCTCCAGGGGATGCAATCCCCTCTTTTGGCTTCTGCTGGCCCCCATACATGCATACCCACTCCACATAATACACGTAACTAAAAATAATTAAAGAAAAAAAATTAAAACAATCGCTGGCTGTGTGAACAGAAAGGAAGATCATGCAGAGTGCCAGGTCACCAAACCAGTTTGGTTTCCTTGCTCTCACTGAAGGGCTATGATGGAGGCTCTCTCTCTCCCAGAGCTGACACCTTGCAGGGCAAGCTGTGGAGAATATGGGTCATTTCACTTCACCAGCTTGTCCCTTGGAGCCTGTTGTTTTTGCTTTGATAGGAATCTTTGGAGGACAGAGATCACTGGATGCAAGCATGGGTAAAGTAATTCAAATCAGGAAGAAATGATCCAAAACTTTTAGGCACACTCACAAAGAGAAAGCAAAATGCCGTTCCAGCCAGGCATTCGCCAGATGTCTCTGCTCTGATCGGAAGGCAAAGTAGAGCAGAGCGGTGGCACTGAAGGCCCTTAAGCTCCTGCTGTTGAGTTGTTATTAATTAAAAATTCAGCAAGGGAAATCTCAAGTTCTTTGAAGGCGTGCTTTCTCTGTTTCCCCATATGAGGGTGAACTCTTATAAATTCTATTTTATGATACTCATATCGATGGTTTGGGAGAATGAATTAATTGTTGGGGGAATGAAGTGGGAAAGTGAACACAGGAAAAAAAAAGTCTTACCAAAAGAACAATTAAATGAGATAGGTCATATGATAAGGGTTGTCTATACTCCTGGCGATTCGCCAGCTTGCTTTCTTTGTGTAGAAGAACCTCAGAGAAAGTGCTGCTTTTCTGGGGATCATTATTTAAGTCTAAATAAGCACATTGGAGTGCTGAAGGTCTGGATATCAAAACCTGAGTGATCAGTCCTGAATTTCAGAATTCCTTTGGCTAGCTCTGGTCCTAACTCAGTTGCCTTCTAGCTCTAGAGCCTAGAACTCCAGGGGTGCTCATGGGTTTCTCTTTAAGTCAGTTCATCAGTTGGAAGCACATTCTTATAAATGTGCATGTAGTGTGTTTGTGTGTGCACTCCTGAGTGCACGTGTGTGTGTGTGTGCATGCGCACAGGTGTATCTGACTACTTTGTCAGTGCCTGCATCCAGCTATACCTAGCCTCTGAGTTCTTTGAAACCAGAGACATGGCTGATGTCACAAGTCTTCCTCATTTGCTCTCTACCTTATTTGCTGAGGCCTGACTTGTCAATGGAGTCTGGAGTTCTCAGGTCCAGCTAGTCCAGCTAGCCAGCTTGTTCTGGTTAGCTCCTGTCTTTGCCTTCTGAGGCATGACATACATCATGTCTGTTTGGCATCTGCATGGGTGCTGGAGAGCTGCGCTGAGTTTTGCATACTTTGAGGGGGTATTTACTTACTGAACCATCTCCCTAGCCTCAAATCTCCCCAGCTCTGCATCTCCTCAGCTATGAAACGTAATTTGTATTTTTGTTTTAAGTTTTATTTATTTGCATTTATGTACGTGTGTGCATGTGCCCGCAGAGGCCAGAAGAGACGGAAGGGGGGATCAGAACTCTTGGAACCGGAGTTACAGGTGGTTATGAGTCACCACCCCAAGTAGGTGCTAGGAACTGAATTCCAGTCTTCTTGCAAGAGCAGCAAGTGCTCTTAACTGCAAGGCTACAGCATCCACTGAGACACGTTTCTAATACTTGCAAAACTGGCACCCACGGAGGCCAAATGGGCTGTGTATTTTCTTTTGTAAAATGTCAAGAAGTCGTAACATTTTTGTCTTGGTTCAGTTGCCCTCATGCTTTGAGTTTTGGAAGGATTTCTTGCTGACATAATCATGATGTTTTAAATCTCAAGATGGCAAGTTGTAGTGTTTGGTGTGAGCATCCTTTCTTGGGTGCCAGCTTAAATTTGGAACCCTGGTCTGCTCATATCATATAATCAATGCAAACCCCAATCCCTTCTTATACTTGCAAAATTGTACCAAAATTAAAATTTGACACATTGGTGTGTCCACAGGCATATTTTGAATATTAATGTTTCCATTCTCAAATAAAACCCATACTAATTCACTAACAACCTGACCCTTGTAGATAATCCTCTTCACTGTGCTGTGGACACTTGTGTACACCTACTGTTGAGCAAATAAACACCAGACTCAGTTGATGGCCCAGTGACTAAGAACACTTACCATGTAAGCATGAGGACCGAAGTTCAAATGCTCAGTATCTACATAGGAAGCTAGGTGTGACAACACACTGCTATAGCCCAGCACTACATGGGGCGGAGACAGGACAATCCTCGGAGCTTGCCTGCCACCACCTTCGTCAACAGTCAGTTCCCCCTTCAAAGAGAGAGCCTGTGTCAAGGGAGTAAGGTGGTGAGCAGTAGAGGGGGGCCCTGACACTCTCCTCCAGCCTCCTCGTATATTTATACACACAGGTACACACACACAGAGAGAGAGAGAGAGAGAGAGAGAGAGAGAGAGAGAGAGAGAGAGAGAGAGAGAGAGAGAGAGAGAGAGAGAGAGATTTTTGTCTTGGTTTTATTTGTTGACCATATGCTGCTGTTTCTAGGCTAAGACATTATAATATTTAGTCTCTCATGGAGAACGGTTAGAAATCTCAGTGTTAGAATAGAGCAGTACGTTGACTCATCGTTTGCCTCCCTTTTATCTCTAGCCACTCCACCTTGAATGATTACTTATAGGTTTAAGCAACCAGAGCAGTTTGGTGGCAGAGCACATGGACTCCAGACATGGGCAGCCATGATGTTGTGGGTTTGTAAGTGGCTCCTACAGAAACATTTGCTATGAGGAGACAGTCTGCTGATGGCCTCTGGCTGAATGCTTCCAGAACCTTCAAGATGATGTCAATCTTTGCAGGAACTAGTGACTAAGCTAAGTCACTAGCTAAATCACTTCACTAAGTGAACTAAGTTACATTGTGTGACTAAGCTGGTCACACAATGGAACCTGGCCATCTCGCTTCTACATGGGCACCACCATTGGTTAACTACTTGCTAAACCTCCATTGGGGGCATTTTAGTCCTTCTTAAAGCTGCATCATGTCTGGGAGTGACCTGCCCTACTCCTGCTTCCTATTTGCTGATGTACCATGGCAGAACTCCTGTCTTTAGCTTGTATACTTTTTGTGTCCATTTCTCACAATCATTATCCCACTTTTCAATCCCCTGCACTACAGTTTGTCCACACATCTGTCCCCTAAAGCCTCAGGTAACACTCATGGCTGTCCTGGGTCTTTGTTGTGCAAACATTTCTTTGTCTTTGACCACCTGTTTTATAACTCTATTTTATTTTTAATTGACAAACAATTTAGCAAATTTAAAAATAGAGTACGACAAATAATTTAGCAAATTTAAGAATACAGTATGATGTTTTCATATATGTATGTATATGTATATACATATATTTTGTAATGGTTAAATTAGTTATTAGAGGAGGAATACATACATAAAAAGTCAAAAATGAAAAATATTATCCATTTTACTATAGAGATTCCTCAATTCTAAAACAAATAGTAGTAGACAAATGTTAAGTTTTCATATATTGCAGAAAGAATATTTTGGTTTCATGTCTTATTTTATTAGTGTGCCTGGCCTCGGAATTACAAGTTCATTTTAATTTTCCAGGAAATTTCTTTCTAGTCTCTCCTGCCATTTGATTTTAAAATTCCAATGATAATTTGAAGCTCTGTTCTTCATACATAAGCTGTGTTTATTCTTTGCAGCTTCCAAGAAATGTTTGCATCCTCATGGCTTGGAAATGCCCCTGAAATATATTCAGGCAAAATCCTGCTGGGAACTCTGTGAATGTGTTTAATATCATGACTGATTCATAGCTGTACTCAGATCTAAGAAACTTTCTTTTATTGTTTCCTTTATTATTTCCACGATTTTAATGCCATTTCTCTCTCTTTAATTTTCACTATAAGAATTTTGAGAGATTTTTTTAAGTCAATAACTTACACCTCTCACATCAAAATTATTTTGTAATAATTTCAGGTTCCTCATATTTTCTGCAATTCTTTTGGTTTGTTTATTGCATGATTTCTGATTTCTTAGAATTCAGTCCATTTTTCCTGTAGATCTGTGGTGGTTTGAAAGAAAATGGTCCCCAAAGGGAGTGGCACTATTAGGAGGCATAACCTTGTTGGAGGAAGGGTGTTACTGTGGGAGTAGGCTTTGAGGTCTTTTTCTCAAACTTCCCTCAGTGTGACAGTAAGTCAACTTTCTGTTGTCTGCAAGATGCAGCCCTCTCAGCTACAATATCACATCTGCCTGAATGCTGCAATGCTTCCCTTCATGATCACAATGGATTAAACATCTGAAATTGTAAGCAAGCCACCCCAATTACATGTTTTCTTTATACGAGTTGCCATGGTCATGGTGTCTCTTCACAGCAATAGAAAACCCTAAGACCAGATCATTTCTTTTTAGGGCAGAAGCTTTTCAGGTTGCATAAACCTTGGTGGACAATGGTGAGTTGGATGAGGTGATAGGTATAACTTGAGTGAAACACATGCATACTTTACTTATCATCATCATCATTGTTATTATTTCCTGGACTCATAGTCTCCTGTCCTTTTTGTAGAATCTTCTTTACAGAAGATCTTTTAAATTCATAGCTTGACAGCATCTGCTCACAACCCAACATTCAACTCTTTCCCAAGATTTCCTAGTTGTATTCATTTAACTGGGGTATCATTGGCTGCTTATGCTTATATTTTCTCCCTCACGACTAACTCCTGTGCATACAAATCTACTTACATTTTAATAACCTAAGATAATATTTCCTCAGAAAACTTCACCCACTCGGTGCTCATTTCTCCATGAATGATTAATGATGATAATTTATATGGAATCTTCTACTGAAAAGCACATTAAATAACAACGTTGCCAGTACAGCCGCCTCATATCTCATTACACTGGAGAGCAACATTTAGAATTAATGCTGCTGTTTTACCAGTGGCCACTCATCAAAGTTGGGTCTATGTAGAAAAGGAATAGGTTACACCATGCATTTTAATAGATATGATTGTTGACCATCTTGTCTTTATTCCCAGAGGCTTTATCAAGTGGTCATTAACAATTGCCCTTCTAGAAGCCACAGACAGTGGCAGATGCAAATTCAACTGTATAATCCTGGGCAAACTAAGTTTCTGAGTCTCTTTCTCCACAGGCCTAGTAGGAGAACTAATGTACTCGAGTAGACGGTACACTGGGTAAGGTGCTCAGTAGGTTTTAAGTGTCCAAAGGTGTTACCTACAATGCTCATTGTGTCGGCAATCTCTCGGGGGTGGGGATCAGTCCAGCTCCTTTCTGCCCAATTGAACTGCATAATTGTCTTCACCACCTCATGGTGTTCAGGTTTTTAACTCCTACAATAATCACAGGTCTTCAAGGGAGTGTAGAGAACTGGAAGACATTATGGTAAGTAACACAGAAGGGCAAAAAATGGTATTTTCTCGTATATGTAATACCTAAAAAATTTAATGTAAAAGTAAAAAAATGATTAATAGGCTGTGAAGAAAGTTGGGGTGGGAAAAGAGAAAGTTATAGTTGATAAGTGCATATTGAATACATGGTGTTGAAATAGTACATGAATACTATTAATATTGATAATTAATACATATTCATTTTTTAAAGAATTTCTTTTCTGTTTTTCCAATTACATTATTAGTCCAGACACCTGGAGATGACCACCCTTCATCACCCAGCATAACCAGCAAGGGCTTTGCATATTCTATGCTAGCCAGTGCGAAGTGGTGAACAGCCAGAAGGCAAAAGCTACACTTTAAGATTTAGAGTCTCAAGAGTTTCCAAATTACAAGCTTACTCCACCATGAGGAGGTAAAAGCCAACGCACTCCTCCATGCAGAACAAGACAATCCTAGTGCCACAGAAGAGGAAGCCACACAAGTGGAAGGATAGACTCGCTGTCATAAGTAGCAACATCAATGAGGCAGACATTATGTAAATGGGGTCAATGGAGCTGTGCACATCAAAATGGTAGACATTCCCTGGTGTGTGTGCAGAGGTGCTAGGAGAGATTCACTTCTCTGAACATGAGGACTCATAAAGATGGTGAAGTGAAGGAGGGTAGGGAACAGGCAGAGCTAGCTCTGCATCACGGAATGAAGAACTGGTCCTTAGTGTCACTCTTGGAAACTACTGAATAGGATATTGCTACTTTAGGGTGTAATGTGCCCCTCCTTGGGAAAACGGATTCACCCAGCTGGTGGTGTTTGGTATCGAATGGGTACATGGCATCATTGATACTTGCTTTCAGTGCCTAAGCTTCTACAAAATGTTTAAGTCCAAGGCAAATAGCTCCAGAGGTACTTGGGACTACTTCCCTACAGAGACAGAGAGGATCGTGTAGATCCATCTGGCAGTTACACAATCGAAGAGACCACAAAGCACTCCGAAGTATTGCAGATCTGCAACTTTCTTACTGTGTCTTTAGTCCAAACTCTGGGACTCCTGTGAGTCAGTCAATTTCCTGCTCTTTGGTGTGTGGTGGATCCAGATACCCCTGGTTTCACCATGCAGGTGCTCATGAGTCCCTCCATACAAAGCAGCACAGCATAAATCCAAACAGTTTGTTATAATATGCGCTCATGAGTTTAGCCAAGGGGAAAGATAAAATGTGAACTGAAGAGTTTAGAAAATGTTGGGAGATGCAGACATAGCTCTGTTGGAAATCTGAGTGCTTACCTAACATGTCCAAGACCCTGGGTTCAAGCCCCAACACCACAAGGAAAAAACAAGAGGCATTACATACACTTGTAGATGTGGCAGGAGTTGTGGGGAGCCTCTCACCCTGATTTACAGATGACAATTCACCTTTCTGCTCCATTCTGCTTGCAAAGCGCCAATGTTTTTTGTTTTTGTTTTTGTTTTTGTTTTTCCACTCACAGCTACTCTTCTCATGCTTCGCCCTTTCACGAAGTTAGCCAGCAGGGAGGCTCTTTTGGGCTTCAGACTTATCCCACCTTTGGTTGCTGCTCTCTGCATCCATTGTAGAATTGGCAGAGTAGGTCTGCGCAGTTCCTGGTGTGTGGAAACTTGGGGGTCTCTCCACAGGAGGCTACAGGATTGAGACTCCAGCTCTGCTTGGATGGTAAGGGAAGGAGCCCATTAGTGTAGAGCCAAGCTCCCTCCTTCCTTCTTGGCAGGGGTCGTTGCTTGGAGCCAGCAGGTGCTTAATGCTGTTAAATTTATGAGTAGTGAAAGCTGTTGGATTTCTTAACATCTGGGTAACATAAATTATCAGATCTATTTTTTTTTTGGCTCGACATAGTTGGAAAGTGATTTTGAAATCCATGGAAAGCCATTAAATAACCTTTTCCCGGAATGTGTTTATCTCTGAACATTTACCTCTGTGGCTGTAGGTTGTCCCCAGATGAGCTGAAAGAGCTCAGCCTGGCAGGAAGCAGCAATGTCAGGAAAAACTAAGCCAAAACTTATGTCCTGTTATGATCTTTCCCAACACAAGTTGACCTCTCATTTACTGATTTACAGGGCCCCTTTAGGATTCAGATAACCTTTAACTTACATATTTATAGTTTTCAACAAGAAATTTCTTGTTTAGAATCGCCAGTATGTGTAGAACCAATATATTAATCACCAAATGATTTTTACTGGTTGGTTTTACTTTTAAACCAAAATGGATATTTTGACCCGCCCTTTTGTTCATTTCTTTCTTTGTTCTTTTATCACAATAGGTAAGTGAGTTGCTAACCCTCAGGCAGAGCTGCAAAGTGAAATAAAATAGTAAGAAGGGGGATGGGCCTTTCCTTTACAGTGATGGGGTCTCCACAGGACATGGTCCACACATGTTCTATTGTCTGTTTCCTATCAAGTCTGCCAAATGGACACAGACACTTCCAATGCTCTTTGCTTCTGTTGATTTTAAATGGTACTATTCATAAAACTTTAAACTCTAGTGTTTCTATGTTGTAACAGAGGTCTTTTGGATTTGATATGCCGAGTTTCCTTCTATATTTTAATAGAAATTGAAGTAGTAAAACACCATCACTTTTCCAGATTCTAGTATTTATTGTGCATTAACACTCTGACTATATATATATATATATATATATAGTATATATGTGTGTATGCATATATAGCACGTAACATATACACATGCTATGTATAGCATAGCATGTATAGTTGCATGTTTTCACATGATACACCATGAAGAATTCAGGATTATGAGAAGTAATTATGATTATTACTTTTGATAGCTTTAAGGTCTTGATCATGGACAAATTACATAAGCAGCCATAACCACCACACTCTTTCTCAGAGTAGAATTTGTCATAGACATCATGGGTGATAACCTAATACCCATTAAATGGTATCTTAAAGATTTTACTGGTATAGATTTAATATGATATGATATAGATAGACTCAGGACATTAATCTGTCTTAGATATGTATATGTCTCTCTGGGAGTATCCATCTTCTATGTGTACCTCAAGACTTTATATATCAAAATTGTACAGATTCAATAAACTAGACACACCTGGGATAATATTGTAGTACTAGAAAAAATGCAATTAGACCCAAAATATATTTTGGTAATATTTTGCTTTACGTTGAAACTCCAAGTCTTCCAGATTTTCCATATTGACTACTTGGGGAAATGGGCACTTGAAAAGAGATTTCTTCCTTCCTTCCTTCCTTCCTTCCTTCCTTCCTTCCTTCCTTCCTTCCTTCCTTCCTTCCTTCCTTCTTTCTTTCTTTCTTTCTTTCTTTCTTTCTTTCTTTCTTTCTTTCATGGCATTTGCTTTCATGTGTGTGAAGGGCTACTCCAAATTGTATTCATTTCCTGGCAATTTTGGGATGTTTTCATAAGATGTATTCAAAATCCACAGCTTTCAGATAGGATCCAAAATAATGCTTTGCAACTGAAGACAGTTTTCTTGGGGTTTCTCTTCCTTGAAATAAGAACAATAATGTGGCAGAGACCCCAAAGGGAAATATATTGTTAATGGAAAAAATTGCCTTCATTCACTCCTTCTATTTAAGGGAGCTCTTGCTGCCAGGTTATAATGAAAACATAAAGATCTAATACAAAACTGATCAGGAGAAAGGAGGCAAGGGAAAGAACCCAGAAAATACAGCTTCTAATCCAGATGTTAACATTCACCGGTGGCTTTGTGAAAAAAGGCCGGCAAACCCCCTTCATCCTTTCTGAGGTCCTTACCCACAATCCCCTGCAACACAAAACACTGGCAAGACTGAAGTGCAGTGCATATAATTTAGTTAAACTGTGTTTATGCAAAATAAAATAGCACGGAGGAGGGGCTTTCTTTGTGGTGGCTCCACTAAGTGATGGAATTATCTGGAAAGTAGACATGTGTACTGGGTTAAAACAGGTTTGAAAAATCACCCCCATTTTTTTTTTAATTCCGGAAAAAAATGTTACTGTTTGATGAAATTAGGTTAGGTATAAATCTTTAAAAT
Organism: Peromyscus leucopus; assembly: GCF_004664715.2. Classification (NCBI taxonomy): domain Eukaryota; kingdom Metazoa; phylum Chordata; class Mammalia; order Rodentia; family Cricetidae; genus Peromyscus; species Peromyscus leucopus. The sequence goes on along the minus strand of NC_051067.1, from coordinate 24,723,340 downwards.
TGAGAGAAAAAAACTTTTTTCCTACAGATGAAATGATACGTAGGTATCTTGTTTGGAATAGGGGAGAAAAAGTATTTGTTTGTTTATTTGGGGGAAGAAACATCCTCAGACAATTGTTCCAGACTTAGTAATTGCCTAAAATAATGCTTAATGATGAATGATACAAGAATACACATATCAGACAGAAGGAGGTGAACAGTCTTTCAGTTCATCTGCCCTAGCCTTTTTCATGACTTTTGGAAATGCATTTTGGGACAGAACTTTTAAACTTCACAGACATCTAAGTTCTTCCTCCAGCAGTTTGACATGTTCCAGAATCTGGATGCCTTCAGGAGGTTGCCCAGTATCATACATACATTCTCCTTCTCCTGTGGCCAGTAAGGGGAAGGTTCTGTTGTTGTGTACCCTCTGCATCTCTGGATGGGATGCAGCCCTCACAACTGCTTTCTGTATGGTGGCACAGGGACATCATTATGAATGGATGGTTTTGATTAACCTAACTACTTGATTGAAGTTGCATATACAGTAATGCAATACAGAAGTCAGACATATGGAATCTTAACAAACAGACTAATGTGGGACCACTAATTCCAAGGCCCATTTGATTTTCAGAGTGAGAATGCACTGATTTTGGTTTTAGGAATTTTTGTCTTAGTTTGTATTTCCCTAAAATAGATCCTAACACAAGTCCTTGCCAGAACAGTAACCCCCAGTAGGAGCCGGGGAAAAAAGAAGAAAGAACAGATGCTGTGGTAGGTCAGGGGTTACTCTGAGGAGAAATTCTGGGAATCAAAGCAAGACCCTTCAGAATCCCCCCACCTGAGGGGACTCCCGCATTCCCTGTTCACTGCTGCTGCCTATCAGTTGATGGCTGCATTGCAGTTGAGTTCAGGTAGAAGACTCTGCTGTAGAAAAGCAGAATGACACAGGAATGGTCTCATCAATAACATAGATGGTCTGGAAGCTAATAGACAGAATCAGTGACACTTATGAAAAATCAAAATGAATGAGGAAAGTACAGAAATTTAAGAACTACTAACATAAAAAGCAGCACCAACAGCAATAACTGGGTACTAACATTACATGCTATGTAATGTATACATGAAGAGATGGTACCTTGTTACATTTTGTAACTTAAATACTACAATATATATTTTATCATAAATGTCATTGTAAATATGGGGATGTTTGCTGGCTGTGGTGGCACATGGGAAGCAGAGGCAGATAGATCTCTGAGAGTTCAAAGCCAGCCTGGTCTACAAAGCAAGTTCCAGGATGGCCAGGTCTATACACCAAAAAAGCCTGTCTCCAAAACACACACACACACACACACACACACACACACACACACACACACACACAGTGTGTGTTATAAAACTGCTTATACGTTTTATGTTCTCTTCTTTGAATATCTTTATGTATTATTCTTTACCAAGAGTACTACTCTTTATATATTATAATTTTATTTTCCTTAGGAATATCCATAATAATGGTTCAATTTAGATTATGAGAGAATTGGAAGAATTATTTAAATTTTTGCTGACAAAACAGTAAAACTCAAAGGCACTATTTTATCAAAGGACTGAATGAAAGCCTGTTGAGAGAGGAAACATTTTTCTGGATGAGTTACAGGATTATTTCCTCTTAAGTTGTTTTTTTGTTTTATGAAATTTGTTTAGATGATGACATAACAATCACTATTACATCTGCCATGACATCTGCTGACTGTGTTTTGGACCTCATATACTGGCAACAAGGATCAGAAACTGTTTTCTCTACAGGAAGAAAATGCATATAACCCATACAGCCTTCTAGGCATGGTCACATGTCTATAATTCTATTACCTGGGAAGTGGAGGTAAAAGGATCAGGAGTTCAAGACCACCCTCAGCTGACAGCTTGAGGCCAGCCTGAGGTACATGAAACCATGTTTCAAAATAAAAACCCAAGCAAACCAGAAGAGTGAAATAAAGAAAAAAATACATATCAATTATAAGCAAAAAGGTTCCCATCTGTTGTCAAAGTATTTTAATGATTTATGATATAAAAAATCCTCAAACAAAAATATTTAGAATACCTATATTCAAGTATGAGAATATATAATGTAATATATATTCAAAATAAGATTGTATATTGTCATAGTTACTTTTTTTATTGCTGTGTTAAGGCAACCATGACTAAGGCAACAAATAGCAGAAACAGTTTGTTGGGAGCTCGAAGTTCCAGAGGGTTAGAGATCATGGCCCTCATGGCAGGAAGCCAGGCAGCAGGCAGGTAGGCATGGTGCTAGAGTAGCAACTGAGAGCTTCCATCCTTGTCTGCAAGTAAGGGGTTGAGAGGGAGCTAACCAGCAATCATGTGGGCTTTGAAAGCTCAAAGTCCATCCCCAGTAACACATCTTCATAACAAGGTCATACCTCCTAATCCTTCCTAAAGAATTCCACCAACTGGAGATCTCAAGCATCCAAATATCTGAGCCTATGCAGGACATTTTTATCCAAACAAGCACATTTTTGTAGTATAATATTCATATGTAAATAATTCGATTGTTCTTATATACTACATAAACATTATTTGAATATATGCAATATATAACACATATTTGCATCTTTAATAAGGCAATAGTTTGACTTTGTGGTATCATAGGAGTTAGAGATTATCTTGATATTTTATTTGCGTCTATAAAATACTTTATTATCATTATATGACCAAGTTATAGATGAATATGATAATTTATAAAGAAAAGATTTTTGATAACTTAACTTTCCTCATCTGAAATGCAAATCTCATAATTTAAGTGTCAATTTGCATTTCTGCCATATTCTGGAATTTATTAGCCACAACGAGTAAGCAAATAAACTCAGACAACAACTAAAATGTTTTTCATACTTTAATTTATTGATTCTCTAAATCATATTCAGTAAAGAAAAAAATAAATGTGATGAGTTCATTGCATTTTCCAATTATAAAATAAATGACTAGGAATCACCAATTGTATTTTACATCAAATGCTGGTGAATGGACCTTTTCTGGAGTGATTAAGGGCTTCTGCTGGTAATCTGAAAGGAAACAACTGGTAATCATGGGCTCCTGATTATAAGCTGGTCTTCTGGTTACATACTATCTAGTCAAGAAATGGAAAGTGACACTGACTTCCTCAGACTGTGTTAGATGAGATGATACTCCATCTACAACCATTGGAAAACAGCCACTTAAATTATTCAATACTATTTTCTATCCTGGGAATTTGCTCACGTACTTTTTGAAATTCCAGATGATGATCACTAACAAGTCAAGCTTCCTAGGGGGAGCCAACTTCACTAAGTTAGAGTATATTTAAAAGTACTGACTTAACTTTCATTTTATATGGAGTCTAGAATTGATTTTTAAAACCCCACTTCTGAGAGAGAGAGAGAGAGAGAGACAGAGACAGAGACAGAGAGAGACAGAGAGGCAGAGACAGAGAGGCAGAGACAGGAGGGAAGGGGGATTTAAAACATAGTTTCTAGAACTTTAAAAAAAATTTAAAAATAGAATCTATACTTCATTCACCTTTGACTGAAGTGATAACCACTGGAGCAACATCTGTTCTTTTCTCCACCCCCACCCCCCCCACCGCCAGTAGAAGAACCCATAACTTCTGGGTCAACTTATCACCCTGTAGAGAATGTCATTGTCACTTCTGTGTCCTAGTTACTTTTCTGTTGCTGTGATAAACCTCATGACCAAAACACCATGGAGGAGGAAAGTGTTTATTCAGCTTACAAATTTGTCCTTCAGCAAGAGAACCCAAGGCAGCAGCCAAGGGTCAGCAACTGAAATGGGGACACAGAGGAGTGCTGTCCACCGGCTTGCTTCCCCTAGCTTGTTTACCCTGTTTTCCTATACAGCCCACGTCTACGTGTACTTGCCCCAGTTTGACACTGCACACAGTAGGCTGTGCCCTCCCACATCAATCAACAGTCAAGAAAATGCACCCCCCCCCCCAGAGATATACTCACAGGCCAAACTGATGGAAGCAGTTCCTCAGTTGAGATTCTCCCTTGTCTTAGGAATCTGTAGGTTTGTGTCAAGTTGCCAAGAACTCATGTATGACAGCATCTCACACAGCCATGTGTGTGTTCATATGACTCTTTTCAACCAATGACATTTAAGACAATAGATGCAACACTTCAAAGCATCTTTAAGGTAGATCGCCACATCCTGTTAATTCTTTTTCAGAGGGTTTTTAGAATAGTGCAATACTCAGAGCAGAAGGAGACATCTTGGCCCATGAAGAGGAAGCTTCATGGCCAGAAGGCAGAAACTCATTATCATCCCTTATACAATGCTCCAGCAAACTCACTGTTCCTGAAAGAATGCATTTTTATTTTGTTTAAGCTACTAGTTTTTCTTATTTGCCCAAATTTTGTTTTATGCGGCCAACCTAACACTAACTGACATTTTGCTCCATTGTTGTCGGGCCACTCTTTTATCAAAATTTTGAAATGAAAAACTGTTTTGACAGAAGACCAAGCATAACAGAAGATTTCATGGGGTCAAGGTTTGAAGACACTGCAGAAATTGCATTTCATAGAGTAAAGTTCTCTTGTGGCAGGAGAGCATTCTTTAAAAAGGTTGCTGGTCAGAGATCATTCCCACTGTTCACTCTGCAAATACCAATGTCTTAGGAGCTTTGCTTTCACTTTTATCCATCAGTTGCCCTTGGATTTCTTCCTGCCAAGTGCCTTGGCCACATCATACAATAATAAGGATGAAAACTTTCCAGTGAGCTAACTGTCAATGTCAGAAGAGTTGGCACTTGAAAACATACCATCAAACATAGCCTGAAAACTGTCAGCTGTTAAAATCCAATATATGGAGGCTGGTTTTGATTTTAAAATAGTTATGCAGTCAAATATGTATTTATCCTTGCCAACAAAGTTCAAAAGCATAACCATCCTTGTCACCAAATATATTGTGTTCATTGGTCTTGAGTGAGTTGATTACTGAAAAACAAGGATTTTCCCCATGCATCCTTCCATGCTTCCTGGGATGGAGTGCTTTTTTTTTTTTTAAACAGGGAGGTTCTCCAGGAGGGTACCAAATAGCCCAGGCGCTGCTGTTGTTCTCTGAGATTCCACTGTCAGCGTCAAATGCTGGCAAAGTTTGAATGCTGAAGTTGTAGCTGCTGGATGATAAATCTCAGCTCCTGTTTAAGTTCAACTGCCAAGAACGTCATTAGCTTCACAGACCAGCTGGTTGTTACTAATTGACCCCTTCTGCATATGTGTTAAAGCCTTCTGATTTGGAACAGTAGAACAGGGTTCCTGGTGGAGGGAGTGCCACTGTGCTGTGATGGCAGATCTGAAGGAGAACATGTCTTTGTTCCACTCTCACTCCAGCATCTAAGATGCAGGATTTCAGTGATTGCTGTAGGAAACATTGTAGGGGACCCGTGATCTCTTTGTTACTCAGTGTTATCTTTGTCATGTGCCCTCTGATCTGCTCCCAGGAGAGTTTTCACAGAGTACCAGTATGGAGAAGCATTCTCTCCAGCCTCTGCCTGCTCTTATGTTTTGCATTCCTTGGGAATACAAGTACCTGTTCTCTTGCAGGCACTGCGCTATGCTGTGATGGCCTGTAAGTCACTCAGCAGAGATGAGTCTCAGAACCTAAATAAAGGATGAGTACAGCCACAGTGGGAGCTAAGGTGGTGAGCCCACTGAGCATATTGAAGCCATCTCTATACAAGGTAGGTTATATCTTTACAAACAAATGTACCATACCAAAAAGCTAAAGAGTGATAATAAAATTATAAGTGATTAATATGACAAAATGTAACACCCAATTATGAAAATGACTCTCCACAAGCAAGGGACACAGAGACTTTTTGAAAGAGCAATTCAAAGAAATAAAAATTAACAAACAACAATATCCCTAAAGTTAGCATAAGGTATCACTTAAGATTTCCTTCTCAACCTACAGCAAATGTGAACGTCGGCTCTCATCGTTCTTGTTCAATTTGGCACCAAAAGTCATAAGACAAGAATAAGACACTGATAGCTGAGGAAGAAATAAATTCATCTTCATATATCATCAGCTAGACTGTTTATATGTAAATTATCAAGAAAACTATAAAAACTTATTTAGAAGATTTGGTAATATTGAAAGATATAAGATCAATATTTAATAACTGTTACCTTTTAAAAAAGTAATAGCTGAATGGTGGTGGTACACACCTTTAATCCCAGCATTTGAGAGACAGAGGCAGGTGGATTGCAGTGAGTTCGAGGCCAGTCTGGTCTACAATGTGAGTTCCAGGACAGCTAGGACTTTTACACAGAGAAACTGTCTTCAAAAACAAACAAACAAACAAAAAGGTAATAAAGATACCAAACTATGAAAAGAAGCAATCATGACTGTCTCAAAGAGAGTGAAATACTTAGGTATTCATAACCTCTTAAATTAAAACATGCGTACACACACACACACACACACACACAAGATCTTTCTTCACGGTGAAAGCAAATGAAGAAAGCCACAGTTTAGAGTGGAGTACAATGTTCATGAATTGGAAGTATCAACATAGTCATTTATTCTCCCTAAGTCGATTAATGGAAGCATACAGCATTGCATAGGCTATAAATGTCAACTTGATGCTGTCCCTGAGAGCACATTCTTCTAATTTCTCTAGTAACAGGTCTATCAGTTGCTGAAAGTAAAATGTCAGAGGCCCCAATTTTAACTTTCTACTTGTATATTTTCCCTTTACTCTTGAGGCTTTTGTATCATACAGTTTTAAGCCCTAAAATTTGATGCATACTATAGCCACACCTTCGGCTGGGTGATCCTTTTAGGACTATGTATTATCTGATATTGTCCTTAGTATAATTAACTTGACCCTAAAGTCAATTTTGAGTAGTATTCATATATTCATTCCTATGCTATCTGTTATATTCTAAAAATTGATATTTGTGTAATGTATTTTTGTAACTTTTTTCTTTTAGCTTACCTATATTGGCAGGTTCTGTGACAGCAGACAGTTGGGCTACATTTTCTTCAAACTGATTCTCTGTTACCTGTGTTTTAGCTAGTGTATTTACATCTCCTGTATTTAAAGTAACTTGAGGAATAAGAAGTTAATTCTGCCCTTTTATCATGTCTTTCTCTCAGCCTTCCTTACTTCTTCTACTCCTTCTGTCTTGGGCTCATCTACAATATCCATGTTCGATTATAATTTTAAGTATGTACATGTGAGTTGTTTCATTGTTTTTTTCTGTACATACCATAATATGCATGCATAATGAAACACACACAGTCTGCTAATATCGAATTTCTACCACTGAGCAAATCGTGTAAAATTCCATTTGCCATACTTTACTCTTCCTACTTTCAAAATCAAATAAAATATATTTCCTCTGTGTACACTGATCAGTACATCAGATGACATTATACTTATTTCTAGGTATCAAACATAAATTGTGTTTTTACAAATCCTTCCAGAGAAGGGCTGTCTGTCATATTCATCATTATTTCTAACTATTCCATTTATCTTACTTTCAAAGGTCCAGTTTGCCTTTTATGGTCATTTTATTTATGTTTACTAAACTTTTTTGTGCTTTTTTTTAAGGAGCTGACCTGCTGGTGGCAACTCACAGTTTTCCTTATGTATGTCATCAATCTCTCTGCTTGTCTGAAGGATGACTCCATGGACAAAGGCTTCTGGGTAGATCTCTTTTTCTTTTCAGCACTTGAGGGTGTATGGGCACTTTGCTTGGGTTTCTACTATTTCAGAAGTAACTACAACCTACACAGATTAGTGGCTCCCTTTAACCAGGCTGGCGCTCTCTCTCTCTCTCTCTCTCTCTCTCTCTCTCTCTCTCTCTCTCTCTCTCTCTCTCGCTGTATTAAATTGGTGTCCTTAATCTCCACTGTAAGTCAGCCATGTTTAACATTTATTTTATACCTTGGTAAGACCTTTCTGAAGCATCAGCGAGCTACCATCAAGGTATCTCCCAGACAGGGTCTTACTTTGGTACCCAACCCAGGCTTTCTGACTTTGTAGCTCAGTCAGACCTTAAGCTTGTCATCTGCCTGCTTCAGTCTCCTAAGTAGTCAGAATACAATCCTGTATCTCCTATCAGGGCTGGTTTTGTTTTGTTAACTCTGTCTTATTTAGCCCTAACACAGGTTCTTGAATCCATGGGATTATGTTTCTCACCACATTTGAGAATATCTGTCCATAACTTCCTTCTGGTGGGCTATAAGCCCCACAGTCTCTGTTCTTTTATCCTTTTGGAGGTCATCTGCATAGAAGGTGGCCTTCCTGGCAGCACCCCATAATTCCTTCAGCTTCTGCCTCTTTGCTAGTGTTGTCTAATTCATAGTCTAAATTCTTCCTGTTGGTTAGACAGGATAACCCTTAGATTTGTCCTCAACTTTACTTTTCTCTTCTCCATCATCTGTACTTTGCTGTCGGGTCGACACAGAAAGATTCTTATTCCATTTCCATGATTTCTACATGGTTGAAGTTTTGTAACTTCTGGGTATTTTCTGAGATTTCCTGTTATTTCCAAAAGACTTGTTATTTGTGGTAGGCTTGTGTGATGGCTGCTTTATACACCATCAGATAATTCCACAAATTTACTCACAGCAATGTTGATGAATGGTTCACTTTTTCTCATGCAAATTATGTTTTTATGTTCCTTGGTATAAGATGCTTGGTATATGAAGGGGAATACTCCTGTTTTTATTTACTACCCCACATTCACTTACTCTTATCTAATATTCCCAAGGGAAGACACAGATTTCTACCTGTAAACTTTGCTCCCGAGTTCATGCTAATCACAGAACTCTTTTGTCCACCCTCCACCCTTTCCATAAACCTATGTTCTGGTTCCTACCAAGGTTTAGACAGAAGTTCCCATAATTTTAAGAGATTATTTAAGAGTACCAGTTAGAATAATTTCCTCCAAAGCGACATGATGCTTTTTAGGGATCAAGAAAGCAACTGAGGAGTTTCAAAAGATAAACGGAAGGTCAAATAAGATCTCAGCTACAAAAAAGCTCCTCATAACTCTCAACTGTTACTACGTCATTCTAAGAAGATTCAACTTCACCTTTTTTTAAGTTCAAGTTTTTAGTGATGAGAGCAATAAGAACTATGGTAGACCATTATGCCAAATATTAAAAATAATCTTTCAATATCCCCCTGCCATTGTCTGCCTTCTCTGAAAGTATCAGAGGGGTTTTTATATTAAATAATAGCAAATGATTTCAGATAAAATGGTCCCACAGTAGTTAATCATAAAAACAATTTTAACTACATGATGCATTGGTCACTTAGAAAAAGAAAAGTCTTAGCTAATATGTCATTATGAAACTTTTATCTGCTTACTATTGACTACAAATATTACTAATATCCCAAACCTTTTTGTTTTAATTTTAAGAAACTCAATTTCCAATAATGGTGTCTTGTTTTGTTCATATATCAATTGTTCTAACCTTTACATCAAGCTGGATGACTTTTTATTGCATTAACTTGTTTCTGCCACATCACCTGCTGTATGGGCTCGTCCTGACTGTGAAATAATATGTTTCATTTTACCATAGGCTTGATTCTTGAAATACGCAAGAGCAATACTACCTAAGCTGATGAAGTACCTTTGAGTTTGTATTCACATCCAAGTTGTTGTTTTTTTATTTTCTGAGTGTGTATGTGTAGGAAATGTCTACTCTATTCTAACAAACAGTAATTTGTGGCTTGAAAAAAAATTCATCATGAATTGGGCATAGAAGAGATGACTTTACCAGCTTCTTAGAGTAAAGGGAAAGATGTGTGTTGAAGTTGAGTCCCACACTAAGAGAGGCATATTGTCCCTAACATGGAGAACATTCGTCAATTCCCCAGTGCAAATCACCTTATTTCTTCAGTGAATCAGTCAGTAGGGATTGAGCATATCTGTTTGATAATGTGAAAAGAAGGGCGTGGTTTCATGGATTAAACCCAAAGTTTTTAATCTTGGGAGCATTAGAAATTCAAGGAACTGAGAGCAAAGGGAGATGTGCCCAGGTAAATGTTTAAATACCTTGCTTAGCAAAAGGCAAATGGGAGAGATGGAAGAATGAAGGAAAACCTTCTTTGTCTGTGGAAGGATGGAGACACAGAGGTTCTTTGCAGACTGTTCCAGCATGCTGTTTCTCAGTAGAGGCCTGAACAGGGACAAAGACTTAGGCTCACAGGATGGAAGGAGTCTTTGCTATCACAAAGCCTTCTGGTCTCCTGTGTCTATTGTTCTCAGCATAAGTAACTGGATATAGGTTTGCCTGTGAGTTTGGATGAATGCTAGTGTAATCTCCATTATTTGATTATAGTACAGGATACAAGTTCAGAAAGGAGAGAGGTGGTTCTTCCCCAAGACCCTTTCCTGCTCAGATGGTTTGTTGAATGACTTAGTTATCAGTTCAATATGGCAAAAAGAGAAGCCTTTGATCTTGTATTTTTCTATAAAATAATCCTTCTTTCTAGGAATCAAGATAGATAAAATCACATAAAAGCAATTGGTTATACAATACCAAGTTGTCAGTACTGAAAGTATATATTTAAAAATAATGTTAAATGGACTTATCAAGTTGACTTATATATTTAGAATTCTCTCTCTCTCTCTCTCTCTCTCTCTCTCTCTCTCTCTCTGTGTGTGTGTGTGTGTGTGTTGTGTAACAACAATAAAAGAAAAAGAGGTTTCGAATTTGAAAGTAAGCATGGGACATACTGGACGGGTTAGAGAGAGAAGAAGGAAGGAGGGTGTAACTGTATTTTAATTTTAAAATAAAATGGAAATATGCTTATTTCCATTAAAAATTTAATGTAATAAAGAGCAGCAGAGCACTGGTGCAACACTAAGGACTTCGTACCAGCTCTCTGCACTTATGTAAGCCAGGAAACAGCAGCCTGGAATCCCCACTGAATGGAAGTTCATAGAGGTCTTCCTGCTCTCAAGGGACCTACACAATTATTGTCTTATTACAAGATCTCTCAAGATGGTTGATTTTAAATGTAAGACTTGATACAACATAGAATTACCCAGGAAGAGGGCCTTAGTTGAGTAATTATCTAGATCTGGTTGACTTGTGAGCATATACGAAGGGGTTGTTATTGTAGAATACTAGTTTAAGATGTGTTACATTTGTTCATGCTGTGCAATATTTGTTTAATGATGCAAAGGTGTGTTGCATTCTTCTATGTTACATTTGTTTAATTCTGTGAAGCTGTGTTACTTTGCCTGTCTAAAACACCTGATCTTTCAAATAGTGAGCTGAATGGCTAAAAGTGAGACAATAGAAAAGATGGACAGGGCTGCCAGGCAGAGAAAATAAATACGAGGAGAAATCTGGGAAGGAGAATCTAGGAGCAAGAGATCAAGGAGCGAGAAAAGAAGGGGCCAGACACCCAACTACACAGCAAGACACAGAGTAAAAGGTGAAGAAAGATATACAGAAATAGAGACCGGTAAAAGCCCAGAGGCAAAAGATAGATAGGATAATTTAAGTTAAGAAAAACTAGCTAGAAATAAACCAACCTAAAGCCGGGCATGTCTAAGTAAGAATAAGCCTATGAGTGTAAATTTATTTGGGAGTTGGGGTGTCAGGCCCCTCAAAAAAAAAGAGCAAACAAGTAAAGAGTAAACAAACAAACAAACAACTACACATTTTGTGGATTGTTCATTAATATTTGAGGGCCTAGCACTTCGTGGGTGCCACCCTTCCCTGGGCTGGGCCATTAACTGTTTGGAGTGAAGAAGGATAGGTGAGCACCAGACACTTAGCAAACAGATAACATTGATGCATTCCTTTCTCTCTGCCTCTTACCAGGATTATGGTGTGACTATCAGCTTTAGTTCCTGTCCCAACTTCTCCTCTACGATGAACTTAAACATGGTATAAGCCAAATAAACCCCTTCCTTTTCTATGTTGCCCTTGGCCAGGATGTATCATGACAGATTAAATGAAACTGGGACACCCTGACAAAGGCAACTCAAGGGAGGAAGGTTTATGTCCGTTCACAGCTTTCGGGACAGACACACAGAACTCTATTTGTCAGATAGCAGTTAAGGGTTGGGTTCACCTCTCCAGTGGACTTAGTGTTCAGTTTATTCAGTCCTGTTCATGTTATGAAGATTGATGAGACCCTGCCAAGCTCTTTATATGCTGGAGAAGAGACTGCACATCCTGATGAGTTTCTGGCCATGTCCACCAGGAGCTGGATTCTTACTGCATTTGCTTGACAAAAACCTCTGCGAATTCTGTTACATCCGAGTACCCTGTCTTGCATGCCAGATTTCTCCTTCCTAAGATATGCAATATTGATAGGAACTCTAGCAGTCTTGTTGGAAATACCATAACTCAATAAATGAACACTCCAGAGATCTTCAGGGCTCTTGCTCTTGGTAAGCACTGACTATTTTCTTACTTTTGCTCTTTATTCGGAATGTTAAAAGGATGGCTTTAAGGTTCAAAGAACAAAAGAAACATTTGGTGGTTATATTTCCTTTCAGGGGTGCTCACAATTTTGATTTTGAATATTCCCTAAAATGTGAGTATGCTGTAGGCTGGGTTCCACCCCACAGAACTCTTGGGAGGTAGTGATATCCTAACTAGATGTGGCCTTACAGAAGGACACAAGGTGTATCCTTGAAGTTTATATTGAAACTCTGGGTCCTTCTACTCTGTCTCTTGTCTTTCTGGTGGCTCTGGGGTAACAGATGTCCTCTACCACATACTCCAGCTTGGGGCACTGTCCTAAGTGGAGATGGAGTGCAGTAGGGATATGTGACTATGCACTAAAACCTCCAAAAACGATGATACAAAGTAAACATTTCCACCTTTTAAATTGATCATCTTAGGTCCCATGTCATGATGATGGGAAGCTGACCATGGTACATGCTGCCTTTCTTTCACCATACTGAATGACAAGTACAACATTAATGACATGGTTGGCATCTTCAGCAATAGGACGTGACTGTCAAGGTTTGGAGAGTAACCAAGAGATTGGCAGGAGCCTGTACTGATCAGGGCCTCACTGGCCAATAATGCCAAAAGTGGCAACTTCTTCCTCGCACTGGGTTTCTGACCTGATGACCTGTAGTGTCTGGCAAGGGCATTAATCCTACATTGTTTTCTAGCTTCTGTTTTTACTGGATTTATTGGTGGTTTTTTTCCAGGCTTACCTCTGTATTCTACAAAACTAAAGAAATTCCAAATAATCAAATCACAGAATTTTGCATGTATTATCACTATTCTTCATATTATTTTTATGGCCCTTCATGCTTGCTATACATTTGAATTTCCAGTATCCATTGCATGCCCTTTTGCTATCATCTGTTAACTGGAAATTCAAAAGAATAGCAAGCATGAAGGGCCATAAAAATGATATGAAGGGTAATGATAATACACACAAAATCCTGTGATATGATTTTGGATTTCTTTAGTTTTGTAGAACACTGTAGTCAGAACTCGTATAATATTAAAAAGTAGTAATTGATTGCTAAGCTTAATGTAAACCAATACATAACCACTGCAAAAGTTATTTGAATGACAACAAAATAGACACACGTGGACTTCCAAAGAAAATAGTACATGCTCTCTTCCTTTTCTTTACTTCCTTCTGTACTTCCTCTATTCCTTCCTTCATTCCTCCCTCCCTCTCCCTTTCTTCTTCCCTTCTCTACTTCCTTTCTTCCTTTTGTTATTTTCTTTCAGAACAATTGAATACAGGTGACATCACCTTGGGAAAGCTCACGTATGTAACATGTTGGACCTCGTAGAAGTACTGTTAACTCTGCTGTGTGTCTTGCATGTGTTTGTGTCTGTGTGTATATGTTTGCACAAATGTATTTGTGTATGTATATATGTATATGTGCATGTGTATAAATGTGTATATGTATATGTGTATTTCATGTACACATACATATGGATACATATGCATATTGTGTATGTGAGTGTGTATGTGTGTGTGTGTGCTATCAGAGCATTCTGGAGGAAATGTGGGCTATTTTTCCATTTGCCATATGTTGAGGCACAAGGCTCGCCTCAGTAGCACTGGTGTGAGCTATTCCCAGTTGTGAGGGCACAGCAACACTAATCCATTAAAAAGGCAACTATGTTGGGATCAAGTGAGTCCCAAGGTAAAACACAATCTTCACACCAGCATCTGTTTTCTAATTAGGATTGCTTAGTGGCAATTTTTATCCAATAATTTAGTTAAATTTCCTTTCTCAAGTATAAATATCCTCTGCAGGCCCACAGTTGAAGTTAAACCAATAACTGCACTATCGTAAATTACTTCATAATTATGTATTGATTATATATTGATGAACAGAAGCAGGTTTCAAGACATCATTTTCCATATCGCTTCACTCTGCAGACAGGTTGGTAGAAAATCATGTTCCTACTTTTTAAAAATAAAGCTTTGTTTTGTATCACATATATTTTATCGTAATAGAAAGATGATTTCAAGAAAACATTTCTTTTCTCTAAAAAGTACATTATATAAGCAAGATGCTTGGTTCATATCTTGTCTCTTTAAATGTGCTCAGGGATTTGATGTAAAATCTCTTTGCTGAGTTGCAAGAACTGAGCCATAGTTTGCTCTGTTTTCAGGCCTGGCTAGAGATTATGTAAGACCAAGAGCCGTTGCGGCCTTTCCAGTCAGTTGGCCTCCCACTTGTCCGGTAACTCTAGCTGGCCATCTGCTGGAGCAATCCTTTTATCCACTGACCTCTCTTTGGTCTGTGGGCTCTTCGTCTCACATGCTACTTATCGTGGACTCATGTGTGTTGATTGTATGCCCTGGAATGCTCAATCATCCGATTTGGATGCAATGTTCCATTTCAGTAACAGGAGCCTAATTTTGCCTGAGTAGACAGGGTCCCTGTGTACATACTTGCTTATTCATATGTTCATTAATACATCGGTGCTCTCTTGAAGATAGTGAAGTTCAGGGCTCAGCCATGGTCTCCGTGTGAGCCTCTTCTATACTGATTTTGTCTCTCTGTGGAGAAAGTTGTGTATTCAATACATAAATGCAAAGCATAAATAAATCTTCCTGGTCTCTGTTACACCATTTATCTCACCAGGCATCACTTTAAGTATCAGTTCTGTGGGAAGAATCCATTGTGACAGTAGGGGCAGCCTAAAACAATGCTTGTCAGAAAGCAGGTGTGACCATCCATACCATCTTTCTCTTCAGATTCATTGAGCAGACTCTTCAGAGCGGTGTGTTTGTAAATCCCTCAGGGGGACGCACAAGTGAAATTGGTTGATCATAACCAAGCATAATAACTAAGCGACATTTGGAGCCTGAGATCATAAGGAGCATCCTCTTGCTCCAATCAGCAAAGATAGTTCTTCAAGACTGTTAACATTCTAAAGCCGTTCATCCTTTCTGTCTTTACGGAGAAATCACTAAATCCTGTGGTGTCAAAAAGGGGAAAGCCAGGCAGTGTCTGATGGGAAAGGCTCTTGGATGTTTCCCTGACATCAGGCATTCCTCTGCTCCCTCACACTCCATCTCTCTGTTGTTAACACACACACAGGCCACCCTCCTGGTCATTGCTCTGTCCCATCTTTATCAGAGGCTACCTCTTTGTTCTCAGTCATCCAAGAAAAAACAGTCAGTCTTGGCAACAACTTTAGAGAGAAAAGTGGAGGGGACGGTGTAGTGGGTGGCTGTTTTCACCTTGTCCTGAGGCACTGCCCCTAGTGAGGTAGCAGGTAACTGTTACACCTGCCTATGACCTTGAAGGACACGACCCTGGGTGTGGCCCCTTGGGACCCTTAAGACCTGGGATACATGTACATGGTCTCTCTTCACTGCCTTGTGGTTTTGGATGCTAGGACTGACCAGGGCAGATCTTGCCAGAGAACCGTGTTGGACCTTGCCTCACCCTTCCAGGATCCTGAGACAAATTCCTTTAATCTGTCTTGTGAGTTAACTCCCAAATAAATTCCTTTGATCATTAAGCAGACTCCATGGATTGCTAGCAATAAAATCCCATTGCAGCAGGGGAGTTCAACATTCAGAACTCTTAGGTCCCAAGCATTGGATTTGTTGGCCATCTTGTTTATCTGAGCCAAATGTCCCAAAAATGTCCATGCTGCATTTTTGCCCCCCATCAGTGATTTACAGACACAAACACATATGTATTAAATGGAGGCAAAATGGTTTGGCAAACCAAGCAGGAACTATGTATAAATAGCTATTTTCCAAGCCTGGGTAATTTTTAAATATATCTCTCAAAGAAAATAAAATACTAGCAATATATGAATTATTTTTAGTTTTGTGCATCTGTTTTTGGAAGTCACTCTGGTGACATGTGGCAATCGTCAGCAGCCAATGAGGAGGATGGAAGCTGGGAATCTGCCAACCAGCAGTGCTTGACCTGATCTTGTCATACCTTAGTGAGTTGAAGCTATTCTGAAAGATATTTTTTAAATGGGAAGTGAAATTGAGTCAGGATTACATTGCCACACTCTTTGATACGAACCAGGCACAATGGTGCACCATCTAAGCACCAGATAGTGACTGAGCAGCAAACAGGTAACAAAATTGATGTTGCAAGTTACGAAAAGTGTTAGCACTTTAATGGATTCAGGTGCTCTCTCATGTTCCTTCTCCACAGGGTAGAGAACTGGTTCCCAAAGCCCTCTGTCACTTGTACCTTACCACAGACTTTCAGCATTTGTCTGTTTGGTGCTTATCCAAATTGTGATGTCTGTGATGCTAAAATTGACTAACATTTAGTCTGCATGTAGAACAGTGCAGGACTAAAAAGGGAGATGAAAAGAAAGTAAATGTGTCAACCCAAATGATGAACTAGGGTAATTATAAACAATATGTAATTATTTTTATAATGAGATCTCATTTTCTGATGCTAAATATTGGCTTATTTGTACAGGGGCTGGTTTTATTTATTTTTCTGTCTATGGATTTATTAACACAAGTTTGCTTGAATAAGATGATATCCACACAGTTCCTCTCTTTAGGGGAAAGTTCAAACTTATTGGCTATGTGCCAACTCACTACCTGACGTTCAAGTAAAATGCAGAGGATTGAAGAAAACTATGTTTGTGTAACTATGTGTTTTAGACATGGAATTTCTTTTTAAATTTTTGCTGGTGGTCTGTGCAGTTCTGCAGTGTTACAAACAGCTAATATTGGAAAAATGGAAAAAGACAGCTGAAGAGATACACTAGAGTTGAACAGGTGAACTGATATATATTAGTCACACCAACTAAAACATACTGTGACTTTTGTATTTATACATTTTTTTCCCAGTTGTCTACAAGCAACTACTTATGCATGTTCAGATCCTTACTAAGGCTTATAATAAACTCTCAGAAGACATTTTTCTTTCTCGGTGCATTGAATTGAAATATCTTTCACTTTCACACTACAATATTCATTACTTAGTGAACTTACCCAATGGAAGGAGTCTCTGTCTTCATTTCTCTTTGTATCCTAGCCATGAGCTTGGCTACCTTAGTTACCAAGGATATGCTAAAGCAAATTAGGCTTTAGTGAGCTGAAATAGCTGGACCAAATATAAACTGGCTCAAAAAAGAGCCCTAAGGATTTGGGATAGTTAATAGTAGCCTACAGTTAAGAAAACCTCTTTAAGAATTTGATATTCAGCCGGGCGGTGGTGGCACACACCTTTAATCCCAGTACACAGGAGGCAGAGGCAGGCGGATCTCTGTGAGTTTGAGGCCAGCCTGGGCTACAGAGTGAGTTTCAGGGAAGGTGCCAAAGCTACACAGAGAAACCCTGTCTCGAAAAATTAAAAAAAAAAAAGAATTTGATATTCATTTACCTTGAAAAAAATTTTTTTCCTTGAAAACTGTAACATCAGCTTCCAAGCCACCACCCTTGTGTTGAAAATACCAGAACAAACCAAAACACAGAGTCCTCACCACTTACTAGAGCAAGCTTGGAGAACTTGGGTCATCCCTGGAACTCAGTACTTGCTTCTTGATAGAATCCGGCCAATAGCTTCCGCCATGCTTATCACCTTGGGTTTTCTAATATAGAAGAATAAAATCTGTAAGACCAATTATAAATAATATAAACTCAGTACCCACTTAATTAGTATGCAAATACAATTAAAAACACAATGAATGATTCTGTGCTTACCAAAGGCTAATAAATGGAGGTGTTTATTAGGTCTGAAATACATCTCTTCTAAAAGCATAGGTTCAGCAAATGGAAATCTCTGAGGGCTTAGCATTTCTTTAATGGATGGCAAGAATTCAGAATGTTAACTATTTAAGTTTGTCTTGAGTGGCTTTCCCTTCCCTCACGCTATTGCCTTGTTTATCCTCTTGATTTATCCCCATGTCCCACTTAAGCAGGCTATGCACTTTAATGCCATCTTGTTTATGAGGACTAATAAAAGAAAATTCTCGGCAATGGGAGATTTGCTTTATTTAAATGCAAATTAAAACTATATTCTTTCAGTTACAGGCCAAAGATTATAAACGCATGCTGCTTCACAATTTCAGGCAAAAGTGAGAATGCTTTTCCTTCCCATCATAATGAAACTGATTTCATTCGTGTAAAATGCTGCAACTAATTGAGCCGTGACATTTATATTATCTTATGTATGCTTTATGCTGCTTTTTTCTTTAAAAAGGAAAATAACATTGTATATAAGAAATAGGGGGGAAATCCCTAAATTGCTAGGCTGGTAAAAGCATTGACTGACTCGCTGTGTTAAGAAACAAGGGATGTCTTATGCCTTAGCATTTGAATGCTATGGATGGACAAATGGTCTGCCTCTTTCTTCACCATATCAAGAAAGAATAATAATTATCCTGAAGGGAAAATCTAGACAGGCAAATGTAATAATTTGCCAAATGAATTGAAGAATTTGAGAAGAGCCAAGCCTGGTCATTCTCTGCAGATATAATTCTATTCCTTCTGTTAGAACTCACCTTGATCACATACAGAAGATAAACAAGATAGAAAAGAGATAGGTCAGCACAAATAAAGCCTTGTGCCTTGCTCAGAAGATAAACATTGACAGAAATGAGGATGATTTGTCTCTGCAATTAAAGAAAACAAAGTTGGTCTATAAACATAGGTCTGTATAGTGCCTACTAATATTTTTTTAATCTATCCTTCATATTATTCAAAACAAAAAATAGTCTTCATGGAAAAGGGTGGGCCTTCTGTGCTCTTAGCTTCCACCCAGAACTCTGATTATTCCTCCTGTTAGTAGAAACCAGTCTATCTCAGGACAGGTCAAGTCTAATGCTTGGAGGACATGGCTTCCCCTTTGCACTTGTATCTATAAATAATTCCTCATGCCTGGACTTGGGAAAAAGCTTGGCACCATGAAAGACTGCCCACCACTCCCCTGTTCATATCTTGCTCTTTTAGAGAAGTTGTGTTACTGTGATTGTAATGTATGTAACAGGGTAGGGACTGAGTGAAATGGTTCCTACTATTGTACTGGGAGGAAGATTATGGAAGAGGAGACCGGAGTAAAGCATAGAAAAGCAAACTCTCCAAATTAATATTTGCAAGCCTCATACATGTTTCCCAGCACTTCAGAGACAGAAATGGGAGAATTGAAAGTTTCAAGCCAGCCTGGGCTAAACAGCCTGGGCAATAAAGCAA
Organism: Peromyscus leucopus; assembly: GCF_004664715.2. Taxonomy (NCBI): domain Eukaryota; kingdom Metazoa; phylum Chordata; class Mammalia; order Rodentia; family Cricetidae; genus Peromyscus; species Peromyscus leucopus. The sequence continues at coordinate 24,703,681 of NC_051067.1, read as the reverse complement.
CACGTTGTCTCAATAAGAAACCAAGTAGCAAATACTTCAAGAAAATACTAGAAATATGGGACAAATTCTGTAAAAGAATAAATGTGCATTTTCTTACTCCCTTTTCTAGCCAATAATGTTTCTTAAATTTTGTGTTCTATTTACTTACATAAAATGTCTAAGTTTGGCATGTTCCATAAAATGTATTACCATGAAAAAACTTTACTTTTCAAAATTTCCACATGATTTACCACAGTATAAGTACTTAACCTGTGTTTCTATTATAATTATGCTGCTGGTAAATTCTCTGAATGAGAAAAAATATTAATTTTAACATATCAGCTCTATGTTGAAGGGTGATTTATTTATTTATTTATTTATTTATTTATTTGGTTTTTCAAGACAGGATTTCTCTGTGTAGCCCTGGCTGTCCTGGAACAGACCAGGTTGGCCTTGAATCAGAGATCCTCCTGCCTTTGCCTCCCAATTGCTGGGATTAAAGGCATGCACCACCACTGCCTGGCCTATAATGGTTTTAAATTTGAGTTAACTAATAATTAAAAGACATTATCTGTTATCTATATACCTATTAATCTCTGTTGTTGCTGGAGGGCTTCTTTCCAGGTTCCACCAAGCCCCACAGCCCCATAATCCACGTATAAAATAATCACTCAGACGCTTACATTACTTATAAACTGTATGGCCTTGGCAGGCTTCTTGCTAGCTGTTTTTATATCTTAAATTAACCCATTTTTATAAATCTATACCTTATCACATCACTTGTGGCTTACGGGAGTCATTACATGTTGCTTGTCTTGGGCGTGGCTGCAGTGTCTCTTTTTGTCTTTCTGTTTTTTTATTTTTTTTTTCTCTGTTAGTCCCGCCTATACTTTCTGTCTAGCCACGGACCAATCAGTGTTTTATTTATTGACCAATCAGAGCAACACATTTGCCATACAGACTATCCCCCAGCACAGCCAAGTGCAGACCATCTCAGACACCTGCACTCAGGCCCATGGTCCTAATCATCCTCTATGCGGACCTGCTGGGTAAAGCCACGAGGAACCCAAGAACAGGTCATACAGAACATCCCACAGCACTCTGTATTTATTTTTGTTACATTTTTAGTCTCCCTACTTCCCCTGTGTAGGTATATAGATACATGCATGACATGGTTCAAGCATGTTTGGATGTCAAAGGACAAACTGCAGGAATGCTCCACCACGTGTATCCCAGGAATCAAACTCCGGTTGTCAGGTAGTGTGTGACTTTATGTCCTGAGCTTTTTCTCCAGGCTATTTATTTTTCATTTTATTATTTCTATGTGGTATGTGTGTGTGTGTGTGTGTGTGTGTGTGTGTGTGTGTGTGTGTGTGTGTGTGGGTAGTTGTGTGTGGACCTATTTGTGAAAGCCAGATATTGGGTAAGTTCTTCAGTCACTTTCCACCTTAGTTTCTGAGAGAAAGGGTCTTTCAATGCCTGAACTCGGAGCTCACTGATTGAGGTAGGATAGTCAGCAAGTTCCAGGGATCCACCTGTCTCCACGTTCTCATGCTCTCAGTGCTGTGGTTGCTAATGTATGCTGCCATGCCTGGATTTTACAGAGGTGATAGGGACTCACATCCTCATGCTCACATGGCAAGCACTTTACTGACTGAGCTGTCTTCCTGGCCTCTTACTTTTATTATTTCATTTACTATATTGTTACTTCATTTTGACAGTCTCATGTAGCTCAGATTGGCTTTGAACTCTCTTGATCCACCTGACCCTATTTCCCGAGTGACAGGATAACATGTATGCTGTGGTACAATTCTTTTTTACACTATGAATATATATTACTCTCATTGGTTAATAAAAAGCTGAAGTTATACTGGAAAGCCAAACTGAGAATGATGAGGAAGAAGGAGGGTGGAGTCAGGAGAGACACCAGCCAGCCACCAAACAAGCAGGATGTGTAAAAAATGAGGTAACAAGCTGTGAGCCACAAGGCAAAGCATCAATAGAAATATGAGTTAATTTAAGTATAAGAGTTAGCTAACAGCAAGCCTGAGCTATCAGCCAAACATTTATATTTCATATTCAGCCGGGTAATCAGGATAGGAAAACATCTGTTTATGCATTCATGCATCATATCTAATAGCTTTTTATATAAGGTAGGTTTTAACATGATGCTAATATTTATCACATTAGAGTGCCAATAAAATTATTCATTAATAGGGGCTGGTGAGATGGCTCAGTGGCGAAAAGCATGTGCTGCTCTTTCAGAGGACCATAGTTTAGCTCCTAGCACCTGCACGCCCACTCACAACTGCCTATAACTCCAGTTCTAGGTTTCTAATGGCCTCTTCTGACCTCTGCAAGCATCTTCACAGATGTGGTGCATATACACGCATACCTTCAGACAAATACACAATAAAACAAAAATAATTAAGTCTTTAAATAGACTTCTTAATGAACACTGAATTAATTAATACACCTGGTGAATAAAAGTTCAAAATTTGTTTTTAATATGTAAGATGTGTAGTTCTTGGATAATGCTCTATGTGGTTATATTTATCCTGAGACCTGTGAGTAGTGAATGTATACATTGTTAACTTAACCAACAGCCTGTGTCAAATTACCAGTTTATGAAAATTATACAATCCAGTGTTTCACAAATATAAACCTAGCACTTGACAGGCTGAGGTAGGAGGTTTGCCATGAGTTTGAAGCCTGCCTGGATTATGTTGTGAGTTTTAGATGGGCCTGGGCTATAATGGGAAAACCTGTCTCAAAAATTAAGCTAGAAATATGAAATTACAAATGCCTTGATTTTTTTAATTATTTCAAATTGGAAAGGGAAAAGTGTATAGTGAAAATGTGACCCTTCTAATGGCTTAGTTAAGCATATTAATATTGAAAATCCAGTCTCTATGACTTTGTCAAAATCCTTGCCACTACAGAATTGTTTTTATACTCATACAAAAATGATTAAGAGGGTAGAATAGAAGATCAATAAGAAAAGATTAAAGGGACTGTCACTTTCCAGCCTAAGGAAGAGAGAGAAGGCTGAAAGTCAACAAACGTATGGTGCTTTAGCATCAGATGGTGATTAGCTGATATTAATTCATGTCAGCAGACAAGGGCTGAGAGCATGGAAAACAGCTCTGGGAAGAATTCTATGTCATCCAGAAAATATCTCACTATAAAAATGAAGAAAAAGGAATGCTATTTGTTTGAAAAACCAAAAAATATCTTCCTATTTTAGTACATAATATTCTGACTAAGATGCATTATGATACCACATGTTTTGTTTTTCAAAGAAACTTTATAAGACAAATATTCATTATTCAAAGTGAAAATGAAGACAAATGCAATGCAAAAAAAACGCTGTTCATATTATCACATACACTAAGGGAATGCTTATTAACATCCATTATTCTTTCAAAGACCTTATGAAGTTATATATTTGTGTTAACAAAATTCAATAAACATTGAAACTTAAAGTAAAAAATAAAAATAAATACATATAACTTCCATTACAGCTTACCTTTCTCATCAAACATGTTATCGGGATTTTTTCTCATTACCTAATATGCCAAAAAAGAGCCATAATATTCCATTATATGGACATGCCATAATTTAGACAATTTATTCTTGGGCCTCTATTTTGTAATCATTAAACTAAGTGACCTTGGATTTCTTTTGGCATATAGTTTTGAATACATTCCCGGTAATTTCCTTAATTTATACTTCTGCAAGTAGAATTTCTTGAGCAGAAGGTTTGAACAATGTTAAGACTTTTCAGAAATCTTGACAAATGAAAGGAATCTTATCAACCTCGGCATTTTTAGGGAATTAATGACTGAAGATGAAAACAAATGTTTCTGGGTTTTCAGTCTGCAGAGTCTTTAGAGACACTGTAGACTAAAAATTTTTTCTGTTAAATTTTTTTCCATTTATAAAAAAGAGCCACACATCTAAAGGACCTTGAAACTCACCATTGGCTGAGGCTTATTTAGCCGTATCAAGATCATGTCTTTCCCAAGAAAAGCATGTTTCAAATAAAAAGGAAATGTCAGCCCTGAGCATTTTTATTAACCATCTACCTTCGGAGATCTTTGGCCAGCCACTTCCTTTCTCTGGTTTATTTGTATTAGAAGTAAGTGGATTCATTAACTGTGCCACTTGGTGGCTTGGCCAGAACTGCTAGTGTCCAATAACAGGCAATCATTGTATTTTTCGTGGGGTGACTGATATTTCCTTTGTTGATGGCCCCAGGAGCCAATGTAATCTGAGATCTGTCTTTGTTTATTTCTTGTTTTACTGATATGCTAACCCATTTGAAACCAGGGAGAAAGAAAAATAAACATCATGGGACATGGTACCTGCTGTCATTCTTCTGTTAGTGGCTCTTTTGGAATTTCTTCCAAAGCTCTTGTTTCTCCTCTTCCCAGTCAACCAAAAGCATCAGCACTCTGCTAAATTAAAAAGCATATTCAAAGTGGATTAAAACAATGAATTTCAGAATTTGAATTATGTGCAGGTATGTGTTCAAATGTTCTATGTTTATTAATGACACATATGTATAAAAGCTGAATAAAATGAACAAATCTGTCTACAGCCAGTTAATTATTCTTTTTACAGTATGAAACTAGATTATTACATTCTGATTTTCTATCCAATTCTACTAGATGTGTTGAAATGACTTGATTATGAATGGCTTGAAATAAATATGAAGTGAGGAAAAAATTTAAATTACCAGCCACATCATATTTAGTAGGAATTTATTGTGTCACTAACAAAGATAATCTCATTGTGATCTTACTTGCAATCAGTAAGTCTATGCACTTGTGTGTATGTATGTGTATGAGAGCCACATCCTCAGCCTGACAGCTATGTTTTATGTGTAAAAATGTGATGCATACTAAGGTTGAATAATTCCCCCATTATTTCATCCTTTCTTTAGACTGGGCTCCTCGTTCTTATCTGATGGACCTCTTGAAACTGAGAAGCTTCTGTAAGGCAAAGGACACAGTAAATAAGATAAAATGACAGTATTGGTGAAATTATTAAGGCCACTCCACGTAGTTAAAAGGGAGGTTTATTTTGTGGGGTAACTTACAAGTGAAGGATAAGTAACAGGATCTGGGAAAGGTGTGGCTCAGTCCAGCAGTGTTCTCTGGAGAACTCTGCTCAGTCTAGCTCCAGCGTCCAGAGTCCAGGAACCAAGAGAGCCTGCACATCCAGATCTCGGGTCTTCAGCATCCTCTCTCAGCACCCCCCCCCCCGTAGGCGTGACCATTACCAAAGCCTCAGTGGGGGTTGGAACTTCCAGGTCAAAGCTGGAATGGCTGCCCACTATATGAAAGCCTAAAGAATGGGAAAAGATTTTCACCAATCCCACATTTGACAGAGGGCTGATCTCCAAAATATATAAAGAACTCAAGAAACTAGACATCAAAATAACAAACAATCCAATTAAAAAATGGGCTATAAAGCTAAATAGAGAATTCTCAAAGGAAGAATTTCAAATGGCCAAAAGACATTTAAGGAATTGCTCAGCATCCTTAATTATCAGGGAGATGTAAATCAAAACGACTCTGAGATACCATCTCAAACCTGTCAGAATGGCTAAGATAAAAAACACTGAAGACAGCTTATGTTGTAGAGGATGTGGAGCAAGGGGAAAACTCTCCATTGCTGTTGAGAGTACAAACTTGTACAGCCACATTGGAAATCAGTATGGTGGTTTCTCAGAAAATTGAGAATCAATCTATCTCAAGACCCAGCTACACCACTCTTGGGCATATACCCAAGGAATGCTCAATCATATACCACAAGGTCACATGCTCAGCTATGTTCACAGCAGCATTATTTGTAATAGCAGAACTTGGAAACAACCTAGATGCCCCTCAACTGAAGAATGGATCATGAAAATGTGGTACATATACACAATGGAGTACTACTCAGCAGAGAAAAACAATGACATCATGAAATTTGAAAGCAAATGGATGGAACTAGAAAATATCATCCTAAATGAGGTAATCCAGTCTCAGAAGGACAACCATGGTATATACCCACTCATAAGTGGATACTAGATACAAAGCAAAGCGTAATCAGGAAGCAATCCACAACTCCAGAGAAGCTAACAGGGAAACCCAAAGAGGGACTTATGGACTGTCCTGGGAGGGGAAATAGATGAGATCTCCATAAGTAAACTGTGGATGAGGGGTATGCAATGGAGGGTAGGCGATAGAGGATGAGAGCATAAGGGAATGGGGTGATTGAACTGGAACAGGGAGAGGTGGGGAATGCAATGAAAGAGATACTATGATAGAGAAAGACATCATGGGGATAGATAAAAACCTGGTGCTAGGGAAGTTGCCACGAATCCCCAAAGATGACCCCAGCCTGGGCTACTAGCAATAGTTGAGAGGTTGCCTGAACTGAACTGGCTTGCCCTAGAAATCAGACCGGTGAATACCCTAACTGTCATCACAGGACTTTTCTCCAATGACTGATGGAAGCAGATGCAGAGATCTACAGCCAATCACTAGACAGAGCTCCAGGAGTCCAGTCAAAGAGAGAGAAGAGGGATTCTATGAGCAAGTGCATCAGGATCATGATGGGGAAACATGCAGGGATGACCAAACCAAACTAGAGGAAACTCATGAAAGTTGGTTCAGAATACTCAAGATGCACAGTGCTGACTCAAGCAAAATGTTTAGATCTGTGTGTTCAAATGAGTGATATGCATTCACATACTCATTTTATCCTCATGCAACTGGTAGCTGGGTCACAGGTCATATTTGTTTGAATGCACTAAACAGAACATTTGAAAACCTGCCTGGCTTCTATTCAAACATCTTTCTATTTTTCTAAATTTGGAGTTAGGATAATCTTCACTGGAATCCTGAATCACAAGAGTTAATTGACTTTGTTATCAGAAATACCACCTCTCTCTATCTATCTATCTATCTATCTATCTATCTATCTATCTATCTATATATATGTGTGTGTGTGTGTGTGTGTGTGTGTGTGTGTGTGTGTGTGTGTGTGTATGTACGATGTATATAGATCCAGATGTAGATATTAGTGTATACATGCACCTTTATAAATATTCATACTTACATTTGACAACTAAAGTTATCTACCATAGCTGTCTCTTGTACATCTGCTTTTAAAAATTATCACCACATTTTTCACTGCGATACCTGGTGAATTATGTCAGCAGAATTCGAGGAACCACAATAGTATTGAGAACTGACGTCTGTAAGTAACCCCTTTAAGGAGTATTCTTCATGAAGATCAGTAAGTTTGTTAAAAGTATATGTCTCTCAGTATCCAAGGGGAATGGGGCTCAAGGACCCTGCAAATGTTAAGGTGGAAAGACCCATAGAGTTTATACAGAACATACATACATTTGCCCACACACCTTAAATAGTCAAGATGACTTATGGTTCCTCAGACAATGGAAATACTGTGCCAATTGTTGTTACACTGTATGGATGCATTTTTTAATTTTACTCACCTACATTTTTTAATATGATCCATGCTTGTTTAGACATGAAGGCTGACTAGCTATACCTTTTAAAACTGTACTTTGGGGTTAGAAGGTGGTTCTGCAGTTAAGAGTGTGTACTGCTCTTGCAAAAACCAGAGTTCAGTTCCCAGTACCCACACCAGGTGGCTCAGAACTGCCTGGAACCCTATATCCAAGAGCATTTGATACCTCTGGACTCTGTGGACACCTGTTTTTGTTTGCACAGACCTCCTCCATACTAAACACACACAAACACACACACACACAAAAGAAAAGGTAAATAAATAGAACAAACCAAACTCCATTAAGAAGCACGAGGTATTCAGAAGACTGACAATCATACAGTGCCATGAGACTGGAGACGTTCAGTCCCTAAGAAATGAAACTAAGTTGTCCTCTGGTGTTCACTGGTCCGCAGCACTCTTCTTCCTGTAGTGCATGGCGATGCTGCATCTCCCCTTCCCGGTTCATTTGCTGTCAGTGGTTTGACACATGTCCCAGAAGCAGTCCAGGACCGGAATCTATACTTCATAGAAAGATATTAGGAACAAAATATGATCTTTGGCTGGGTGGTGGTGGCACACGCCCCTAATCCCAGCACTCAGGAGGCAGAATCAGGTGGATCTCTATGAGCTGAGGCCAGCCTGGTCTACAAAGCGAGTTCCAGGCAAGGTGCAAGCTACACAGAGAAACCCTGTCTTGACGATCTTTGATGACATTTTGAAAAACAAGTGAAATAAATACATTGCTAAAAGGTGACTTCTTAGAGTCACAAGGGTGATGGGAAGACAGTGTTCAACTTGGACGTAGCACGCACTCCCCTGTGGAGCAAAGCAGGAATGCTAACCTCACATTGTGGTGATATTGTGTTCCCAGATATATCGTGCACCCTAATAAACTTATCTGGGGTCAGAGAACAGAACAGCCACTAGGCAGACATAGAGGTCAGAAAATGGTGGCACTCACACCTTTAATCCTAGCCTTCTGGAAGCAGAGATCCATCCAGATCTCTGTGAGTTCAAAGCCATACTAGAAACAGCCAGGCATGGTGACTCACGCCTTTAATCCCAGGAAGTGATAGCAGAAAGCAGAAAGGTATATAAAGCAGGCATGAGGACCAGGAACTAGGCTGGTTAAGCTTTTAGGCTTTTGAGCAGCAGTTCAGCTGAGATCCATTCGAATGAGGACACAGAGGTTACCAGTTTGAGGAAACAGGATCAGCTGAGGAATTGGTGAGGTGAGGTGGCTGTGGTTTGTTCCGCTTCTCTGTTCTTCCATCATTCACCCTATACCTGTCTTCAGGTTTGTTTTTTATTAATAAGACCCTTTAAGATTTGTGCTACATGGCATGACTGTTCAGTTGTGTTCACAGGACTGCATTGTTAACACTTGGGCTAGATCTGTAGTTCAGAGAACTCAGGTTCTTAGGAGAAAACCAACTGTGTTGGTTACTTTTTCCTGAAATCCAAGCAGCTCTTCGCTGTTGAAGCAGCAATGTTGAGTGCAATCTAAACAGAACAAGAGGTGATCCAGGCCCAGTTCCAAAGAAAGTTTCTGTGGAAGCTATAATGAGAATGGGCTTAAGACAAGGTCAGAATGGTGTGTGGTTGAAGGCAGACTTTATTTCCACCTCTGATAGGAGCAATTTAAAAAATCACCAGTTTCCCCTTCAGAACTAAGTTCATTCTTGAATTCTAATTACCATCCTTTCCTCTGCATTCAATTTCTTTAATGTTAACATGTATTAAGATTAGGATTAGTTGATCCATTGTACACTACAGGCATGGTCCATAAGGCCTCAGGGTGTTTTCAAGGTGTATGACTTGTTTGAAACTTGAGTAAATAGAACATTGATGATATTTAATAATAATAGAGGGCACTGAGTATTTACACCAAATGTGCTGCCAGGGCCTTCCATGTCCATTAACTCTCCTAAAACCATATTCTCTTTGGAATACATATTCTTAACTAATTTTTTCTTTTTTATTACCTCTCTCTCTCTCTCTCTCTCTCTCTCTCTCTCTCTCTCTCTCTCTCAATCTGTGTGTGTGTGTGTGTGTGTGTGAGCCACAGTAGAGAAGTCCATTCTACCCTTGCATCATGTGGACCCTGAGACTGAACCCAGGTTGTCAGGCTTGGCAGCAAGTACCTTTATTCACTGAACCACTTCAACAGCCCTTGATATTTTAAACATAATTTTCACATGTAGAACCAAGAGAATTGATTAGATTCCATGATAAAACTCTTGCTCCCTGTACTACCCTCTCTCACAGGTGTTTACTGATCTACCTCTGAGAAGGGACCTCCAGTTTCCTTTCTGTGGAGAACCCACAGGTTATTCTGACCATGACTGTATCTACAGGGCAGAAGAACTACCAAAGATCCTGCCACCAAGGGAAGCCTGGATGGTTAGAGGAACAGAGTGGCAATAAATGTGGGTGAAAATGGAGAGGTCAAGCTCACATGAGGAAGAAGCTGAGCAGATAGGCCAGAACCATTCTTTGGTCTTCGGGTTTAGACCACTAAAGAGCATTTAACCAACTGACATCTTTTTAGAAGTTCACTCTGGAGGTAATTAGAAAACCAGTGTAGAGGAGGCTAAGTGGATACTGCAGCAACTTGAAGCAGATTCAGTATCCTGGGGGAGAGAGGAGGGGATTTTGATTTAGTGATAGGTGATGGCCAATTGTACAGTGCTATCCCAGAAGTCATCCCTCTGTCCCAAATAGAGAAACCAAAAATGTCTGACTGTTAGGATGTGTCTGACTGTTCCGGTATATAACATAGGCCTCTTGAATTAGATACTTTGTAGGTGGTATTTCCTTGCCAGTTTTTTTAATGTAAAATTCCTTTAGGTTTAAATAAAATTCAAGGCTGTGGTTCCTGAATATAATTTAGGCCACTTGAAATTTACAAGAGAGCAACATAGGAAGAAATGTACATATTGAATTTGTCATGACCCACAATGACACTAGCAGAATTAATAATCTGTTCTCTTGGCTTTCCTTTCTGTGGTACCACTTTCAAAAAACAATCGGGCTTGAAACAATTATGAAATAGCTAAACCAACACAAAATCATTAGGCTGTTTGTTTTTCTTTGGTGTGGCCTGACATATGACTCCTGTATTTTCCTAAGGATTAAGATCATTTTCTGTATAAATCCATATTGCATCATCAGGTAGTTGAAGAAACTCCAGTGTGCTATAAACTAATTTTGACTCCTACAGTTCCTGCTTGTAGTTAATTTGCTTATTTAATAGTATTGATACAAAGACCCTGAATTATATGTCTGACATTTTTAATAGCCAAAATACTGGCTTGTCGAAACATTATGTATTCAGAATGTCCAGCACAGTTATAAATTAGGAGAAGTTAATGTGTGGGTTTTACTTGATACTTAATAGGAAATGTTCGTTGTCTGTGTTCTGACTGAACAGCCTGCCAGATTTCACGTCAAGTATACTTAAACACTTGTTGAGAGAAAGTTTGATGACATCCACTAGGAATGATCACCAATGGGAAATAGAATTTATTTATTGAACTTTTCCCAGGATAAAGCAAGCCATATTGATTCTGGATTCAAGCAAGTACTCTTTGTATCCTGGATAAAGCATTCAAATATTTATATATGGTTTATATTTATACTTCTAATGCTTCCTTTTAAAAAACAAGTTTTTTTGGAAAGCTTCAAGCTGTGTGAGTTTTCTGAAGGTTCAGTGAAGCCAGCCACAATTTTATTAAGTCATCAATTATTTGTAAATGTTATAAAATGGTGTTGCAAAAACGGCATTTACAAGAAATTTCTGTGCTCTTGTGCTAGAAATAAGCAGCATGAGGGATCCGGTCAAATGCATCTGAGGCCGATTCTGATCTCTGGTCCTACACATAACATTGAAAGGAGGGAAAGGCGCATGCTCCTTCCATCGGTCAGTAGTGTTCTCTAATCACTGCATGTTTATTTGGGCCCAATAGGGAATCTGGTGTCATTCACTGTTTGCACAAAGTTACTCCATTGACTGACTATTATTAATTACTCTCCGGAAAGAATTTCAAATCAGGCAGGACTCAAGTTTCAAAATTAGCTTCCGTATTAATTCTTCTCTTTTGCATGAGATGACCTGATGTCTGCTCTTGTTTGTACACAAAGACAAGGCCAAAATAGCGGCACCGGGACCAGACTTTTGTGGAAACAACTCACTCCCCTAAAGGACATTTACCCAGTCACAATACTCACAAAGAGCATTGTGGTGGTATTGTGTTCCCCCAAATATTGTGCACCCTAATAAACTTATCTGGGGTCAGAGAACAGAACAGCCACTAGATACAGAGGCTAGACAATGGTGGCACTCATGCCTTTAATCCTAGCATTCCAGAGGCAGAAATCCATCTGGATCTCTGGGAGTTCAAGGCCACACTGGAAACAGCCAGGCATGGTGACTCACACGTTTAATCCCAGGAAGTGAGTCTTTAATCCCAGGGAGTGATGGCAGAGAGCAGAAAGGCATATAAGGCGTGAAGACCAGAACTTAGAAGCTTTTAGCCTGGTTAAGCTTTTAGGCTTTGAGCAGCACAGTTCAGCTGAGATTCATTCTGGATGATGACTTAGAAGCTTCCAGTCTGAGGAAACAGCATCAGCTGAGAAATTGGCAAACTGAGGTGGCTATGGCTTGTACTGCTTCTCTGATCTTCCAGCATTCACCCCAATAACTGGCCTCAGGTTTGATTTTATTAATAAGTACCTTTAAGATTCATGCTACATCGGTGAGTTTACAGCTCATTTTTAGTTGGAGTATGTGTGAGAATGGAAGTGTTTCTAATCAGGACCAGTTCACCCACATAGACAAGGGTAGTTCTGGGAAGTTAGAAAACTACTTGTCTGAGACCAAGAGCCCATGTTAAAGCCCTCACAAACATCTTCAAACAGCAGAAAGCAGAGGCAAGACTCCAAAGTTGAGTCTGTCATCTTGATGATGCTTTTCATTCTTGACCTAGAATGTGGTCTCTCTTCTTTCAAATGCCTTTGAAGAAAGGTTGCTGCAGCATTAACTACAACCAGGACCTGCTGTTTGTGAGATTGTGAATTTCCACACTAGGACAGGTTCCTGGGTAAGTAGTGGCTGATGGGCACCAGGGAAGGATGAGTGCAAAGAAAAGGGCACAAGCAGTATTCAAAGAAAACTGAATTTTAAGGCATGTAATCTATTCCATAAGCAAATTTTCAATCATCCACAAAAGCAGCATATATTGGACCCCCAAAGTTTAGGTGAGTCTTCTCTAAACCCACGACTTTGGTTGCAAGCCTCACATGCAAGGGTTCTGATCTCCCTTGGCTTTTATTTTCTGCTAAGCTGTGTGTGTGTGTGTGTGTGTGAAGCTCCTACCACCATTCCTGGGAATAGTTTTCCAGATGGCCTCAGAGTTTTTCCTTGTTACAAAGTCACTGAGAAAGAATCTAAGAGCCAACCCACTTAAACTTTTCATTTTCCATAGCCAGGAAAACCTTTCAAATCATGTAAAGAACCCCCCTCTTCTCAACACCTTTCTCCATTTCCTGTATCTATTTCCAATGACATTACAGGTCATCTTGACATTTGCCAAAATTCTCAAATAGAATAGATGAATGAACAGAGCATCCACAAATAGGATATATGGGTTCTATATTTTTCTCGGTTCGTATTTTGATTCTCTAACTTCCTCTGAGAGATGATGATCATGCCTTAGTTTGTATTATGTTTTCATCATGGAAATGAGTGAATCCCAACAATGACTATTCTGAGGGTGCAGGATGCCTACCGATTCTTTTTTTTTTTTTAATGAAAAAATTTACTTAGTCGATTTTTTAATGATTGGCACATTTATGATCAGACAGAATTAGATCAACTGAAACAATTATAATAACTTGAAATTTCAGGACAATGAAAAAGAAAAATAACAGAAAATGAGGAAATTTTACATTTCCTATGTAAGAGGGTATTCAGAAAAAAATCTTTATTCAAATCTACAGGAAAACTATTTTTAAAATAAATAAATGAGATATAAAAGAAAACAAATTTCAGTGAAATATATAAATATATACTTTGAAATATTTATTATGAAATAGTAATCAAGTATCATACCATACTTCTTTATAATACAGACCACAATTTTAATAACTTGGTATAATGTTGTTTGAAACATAACATCTCAAGCTGCTGAGCTCACAATATACTGACCCACATTTCTGGTATTAATATAAATTTATGCAATTCATTTGAAAATCAACATCATCACTAAAAATTGTACTCACTTGAATTTTTAAATAGCCTTTAATATTTTGTACAACTATCAGTTCAGAGAAAATTTGAGATTTAGGAAACTCCCTCATGGTTTTCATACCCCATTCACATATCTACCACAGAGGTAACATTTGTAACATATGCAGTGCCTAAGATGTTATATATGCATCACCCTACATCCTCATTAGAACCTGCTATTTACTGCTTATCCAGGCAGGAAGTATAGGCAGGACTAACAGAGAGGAGAACTGGGGGAACAGGAAGGCAGAGTAAGAGAGACACTGCCAGCAGCCACCATGACAAGTGAGATGTAAGGTACCAATAAGCCACGAGCCATGTGGCAACTTATAGAATAATAGATATGAGTTAATTTGAGATAAAGGAACTAGATAACAAGAAGCCTGAGCCATTAGGCCAAACAGTTTAAATAATATAAGCGTCTGTGTGTATATTTTATAAGTGGGCTGCAGGACTGCCGGGATTTGGCAGGAGCTGGAAACTCTCCAGCTACACCTCTCTCTTTTGATAAACAAAATATGTAAAATGTCCAAATACTTTAATAAAACTGAAATGTGCTCAATGATAGCAAATTTACTAAATGTTTGGATCTTAGTAATAAACTAATATGAACAAAGTTGTTTTTCCTGACTCAGCACTCTTTTGTGAAATTCACTATGCTGACACTCTTTCTTAGACCTGAGTCAAGTTTTAAGCAGGTCTCATGATTTTTAAAATCATCCTTAAACACATTGGAGAAATTTTAGCAAATGGGCCATTCCTACTGACCAGTAGAAGGACAGAAACTAGACAGAGTCGATAAGCCAACTGATTCTTAAAGAGACTGCTCAGGCAAAACCTCTGCATAAGAAGTTGCCAGAAGGTTCTGCCATATTTGAATGTTTCTGTCATTAAGATACAGAGAAATATGGAACATGTTCTTAGTAACATTCATTGTTCTAGTAGCTCTTCATGTTGCTGTGACAAAATACTTGAGGAAAGCAATTTACAAAAAGCAATTTAAAAACTATTGTCTTACAGTTTGAGGGTCTGGGCCATCAGAGCATGGAGTGATGACAGCAGGTATGTGAAGCAGCTGGTCACATTGCAGATGCATCCAGGGAGCAGAGAAATGGGGTGTGGTTCTCAGATCCCCTTACTCATTTTCATTCAGTGTTGGTCCCCAGCCCATGGGATGCAGAAACTGACATTCAGGGTGAGTTGTCCCTTCTCAGTTAAACCTTTCTGGAAACACCCTCCCAAGGTGCACTCACAGGTGGTTCCCAGCGAAACAAGTTAGTGATGGTGAATGACTTTCACTTTCATCCAAATCATTACAGCAGAATTCTAACATATGAACGGTGGCATTCCGCTGTACTCCTCCTTGTATAGACTTCAATATCGTTGTCCAGAAATCACGTCATTCTCTCTGGTAATAGAGAAAAAGCAGGAGCTGGTAAGAGAAAGGAGAGGGCATGAAAAGGGTGTATTAGACTTGGAGTTATGTTAATATTTTGTTCTATTTTGATTGGGATGTGGTCTGGGGAAGAGAGCTAACTCTTTTTGTGAAGCAGGAAGACTGATTCTTTTGTGGAAGGGACCATAGGTCTCAGCAATGGCTTAATGTACATGTACCTAGCCTGGCCTGAGAACTAAACACAGGGTACTAGAGCAACTTTAAGTCTAAGGATACTCTTTGTGTCAGGACCAGAGCACTTGGATATGTGCTTCAAAACCCCATCTAAAAGTCCAAGAAATCTTTGGACAAATTTCATATTCTGTAAATCACTACGTAACAGTTGTCTTACCTAAAAGTGATGCAAATTTGAAACTTATCATTGTGAAATTCTAAGAAAAGAGGGAGATTTGGTAAATAAAAATGTGTTTTGCTAACTTAGCAAATAATGCTGACAGAAATGAATAACAGATATGGATTAAATTGTCCCTCTAGGCTTAATCCTTTAATATGAAAAAAAAAACTGTTCTAACATATTTTGGATGAATTAACAAGGCAGCTTGATTGAGGTGCTTAGGCCACAGAAACTACCCAAGTTCATGACATTAGGATATTCTCCCATTCTTGCTTAGTGACTGGATAGCAGAGCTTAGACACATCCCTTCCCATCTATCTCCGTGTAATGCTCTGAACTTGAGAGATTAATGAGAATGTATACAACCATAGATGTTGGTAGTTTAACCATGGTCACTTCCAATTAATTTGTTAGATGTACATATTTGTCTGCTATGGCTGTGATGATGTACTACATGCCAGGTGGCTTAAATAACAGACATCTTTTCTTGGAGTTCGGAAGGCTGGAAGTTCAAGGTCAAGATGCAGGCAACACCTGTCTCCTCAAGGCCTCTCTCTTTGCCTTGTGGATGGTTATCTTCCTTCTTGGTGTCTGCATCCTTATCCCTCCTTAAATGAATACCAGTCGTGTTGGAATCCACCTACTAAGTATGTCCAAGCTTAATTATCCTTTCCAAGTTCCCCTCTCTAGAAGCAATGACACTCTGAAGTGCTGAACTTAGAATTTCAAAGTAAGGACTTTGAAGAAACACAATTCATCCCCTAACAGAACATTTAGCATTCTGTATGTTTACTTTACCACTGGCCTTAATTAAGGGTTCTATGGTAGACTAGACACTACCTTTTCAATCATCGCATATTTCACAGTATTTTACCTACCGTTCCTTTCTCAGTCCAACTTTGGGGAAATAAAATTCAAATGAATACCTCCCTCTCACAGAATGCGACTAAGACCAGAACCATTGCAGATGACAAATCCTGGGGGTACCTGAGGTGAAGACTCCAGGGCTGTGCCTGTACCACCACACGTTAGTACCAGTGACAGCCATTTAACACTTAATCTATTCCCCATCTTGTAGGGCTCTGAGCTGAGCACACCAGGCACACAGAGTCCTGGGGTCCCTGTTGTGTTATTTGCCTCTGCTTTGAGCTGTTAAGTCCACCACAGCCATTTAGTAAATTATCAGTTTTCTTATTGGCCCTAAATCGTGCCTAATTAAAAATCTGACCTCCACAAGCTAGTCCTCTTTCTAAAGAGACAGAACATAAACAGGAAAAATCAACTAATTGCTACAAAAACTGCTTTTGTGGCACTGTAATTGGACCTCAGTGAAACAAATGAACCACTGGGGATTCCTTAATGAATGTTTAACTGCAAACGGTAGTCGGGCACTTAAGCAGCTAGGCTGATGGTCCCTAATGAAATCAAATAAAATCACATAAAAGAATCTGGCATTTTTACTAACCAGATTTCTTGGCTCTATGACATGAAGAATAATATATTTCCAAGTAAATAAATATAGGGAAAGTTATAAATGGAGCTGTGAAAACCCCGGTGAAACAGCTCAAATGACTCTTAGAAAAACACACCTCAGCCACCCACCCTCAAAACCTCCTCAGCAAAGTGACACGTGCTGTTTAATTTCACACATGAGTCTCACTGACAGGAAAGTCACTTGAGGGGAATGTAGGACAGGAGGTAGGCTCCGTTGCCATTGACGCTTACACAAAGTGCAATGGCTCTTTTTGACCTTTCTTTTAAAAATATTTTCAGTTGGAGCGAACATTTTAAAAAGTGACAAATACTAACACCACAGCTGACAACTTTATCAACATGTTTTCTCTGAGTCAACAGCTTTCTCATTTATAATCCCCTTGCCTAATAAAGAAAAATGAATTCAAATGACAGTGGCATTGTTTTAAAAATCACATTTTTAAGAGATATCAATATTAAAAGGAAGTTTAATGAGTGTGTCTACTGACGAATACCTACCACTTATTGTCAGTGGTGATTGGTGAAACTAAAGCTTTTACATTCCCCTTGTAATCTTGGTAATGGCAACCAACTATGCATTTACATTCGGGTCCTGGAGACATGTACCTTCATGCTGTCTTTCCTTTTTGTTATTACTCAGGGAATATGTATGGAACACTATAAGAGGGCAAAGTGGATAACTGAGAACCTCTCTGGTCCTCCAGTCGCATCATCTGACAACTCCATGGAAATGGGTGTCTTCTAGTCTCAACTCTAATTTGCTCATGTTAGTCCCAGAAGCTCCAGGAGTAGGATATTCTTTAAGAGACTCCCTGGAAGGTCAGACACAACTTCACTTCATGTAGTAATTCCAAATAATCACTAATTGGAAGGAAACTAAAAAAAGAGAGAACACGTAGGGCAAGCTTGCCCTTCCCCTGAGTAACTGAGAAGAATTGAGCAATAGGTAGCCTCAGTGTACTGTGCATTATGGGGATTTCAGGCTGGCTCTGGTGTGCTTCATCCCTATTAACATATGAGAATGGGCACCTTTGATCTAAAGCATCTTATTTTATTCCCAACAAACAAGTATGTTCCCAATATCCACATTTGGAAAATGAGGAAACTGCTGTCCAACTTGATTTGGCAGAAATCAGACACCTGTATGGCCCCACAGGGGGCTGTAGACTGTTCACAACACAATCTAACTTTATAGAACACTTTACCCATGTGTTGCCAAAGTGACACTTCATATTTTCTTTTTCTTTAGGAAAAGAAGTTTTCCCCTTTTCAAGTTTTCTTCATTGAGTCTTCAGAAATAGCTGGCTTCTTCAACACTGTTGATACTTTTACATCATTTATTGTTTCTAAGCTTTCATTAATTAAGAGACCCTTGTAATTTTCATGGACATAACTCAACAAATAATGCCTTCTTTATGAAAAGCCCCAGAATATAACATTCTAAAATATGCTTTTTCTCATGAGGATAATCTTGAGCTGAAAACTGTTGAACATTAATAGATGTAGCAGGAAGGATTATTTTCTCCCAATTACTTGCCTGAATGAGTAGGATATAAATTTCTTCACCTGTACCTTGGAGAAAATAGCACACATCACTGTAGATGGTGGACACTAAGGTGAGCTTGCATTAAAGGCCTTGTAAAAAGGATCTAAATCTGGGGCTGGAGAGGTGGTTCAGCAGTTAAGAGCACTGGCTGTTCTTCCAGAGGACCCAAATTCAATTCCCAGCATCCACATGGCAACTCACAACTCTCTGTAACTCAAGATCCAGGGGACCTAATACCCTTATATAGACATACATGCTGGTGAAACATCAATGCACATGAAATAAAATCAATAAGTCGTAAACTCCTGTATCTTCCATCAGCCTCCCAGCCAAATTTCATAGCTGCAACCCCACAATATCTCTTGTCTAAACATCAAACTCTTCTTTTGTTAAGAGGAGTCATGAGTTTCCCCATTTAACAAGATCCCTTCTTTTCTCAGCTGCTATTTATGCCACTGTGTAGTAATTCCAATATTAGATAAATTTATAGGCAGGCTGAAACTGAAGGGCAATGTCAAATGTCTTCCTTTCTGATAGTTTCATCAAATTATCAGTTATACTTATTTTACTGAAGTTAAAAAGGCTTTCAAAGAGAGATTTACTCCAATATGTACTTGGATACAGTTTCAAATGATTAAATGACTCAGCAAATAGTTTTCAAAACTGAATGCTATAGAAGAAAGAATTCTAGAATAATCCAACAGACCTATATTTTAATGTATGGTTCTACCTCCCACTCTGCTAGCTCCAAAGTATCTTCCATCTCCAGTCTCTAAAATCTGGAATGGAGGGGCTGTGTTCAGTGGTTCTGTTTTTCTCCTATTTGGCAAAGGAAACAAGGCCCTCCTGTCCAGTTTACATGCTGAGGACCACAAAGAAGACTTCAGTCAAATCACCTTTAATTGCAGAGATGTCTGCTGTTGTCAACAGTATTGCTGGGGAGTAGTGTCCACATTTTAAGCCAACCCAGCCAATCAGGATCACCCATTAGCTTCTGTTTTTGCATATACACCACATGGGGTTGTGCAATATGGCAACCTGCAATCAAGGTTGCTGAGAAAGACTAGATGGAGCTCCAGCTGAGGTTCCAGATTCAAATTGCTGGGCTCCCAGCATCTTGGAACCATTGAACCCTATTTTCTAAAATACTGTTTAATAACATATAGTTCATGGGCTTAGGTCAAGGTAAAATGCATAATTGTTCGAAAGGCTCTCACCATTTCCCTGTTAGTATCTAGGAGACTTCCAACTTCCTCTCGAAATCTCAAATTGGCTGAAAAGGATATTGAGTGTGTGAGAGCAGCTGAGTTCTTGACTCTATTACTTAAGGAAATCTGTTGGCAACCTGTACCAAGAGTTAATTTAAACACACAGTTTATTATTTTCCTAGTACATCTAGTACTCAAAGTAACTGCTAGCAAATTGTGTTCAAATAGAGATCCCCAGGGACTACTTAAATAAATAGTTAAGACTCATTTGAAATTAGCAGCTCACATTTGCATACAAACAAAATAATGTGTTCAAGCTTTTAAAAACTGTTCAGTGGTATGAATTTAAATTCTTGGCCCTAAGGAACAGTACATACACCTGTAATTCATGAAGCCTAGCCTGTTTACCTGGAGCTCCAAGCCACAAACTCATTTCTTTAAGCGGTGAACTGGTCTGGGAAAATGCAGACTTTTAGAACCCAGTGCCCTTTTTCTGAGTTTCGCACTTTCCTCTCGGTTTGTGTCCACTGTGAATGAGTGTGGGTGGAGTCTGGGGGCGGAAGACATCAGGCTTCTCCATGCAGATGGCCACCCAAACTTCAGCGGCTGGCTGCCTTGCCCATGTAGCCGCTCCTCTCTTCCACTACCACTCGCTCACTTCTGACTGATTAGTAAGTTCTGAGTCTCCAGACCTCATAGCAATCTACAGGTTTAATGGCTGAAAAGTCATTGCTGATGGCTGCAACCGTAGTTTACAGAAGAGTTGGAAAACCAGCTTGTCTTAGTTATTTTTTTTACTGCTGTGAGAAAAAATACCTGACAAATGCAATTAAAGGAAGTAAGGGTTTGTTTTGGCTCACCGTTGGAAGTTACCTTAGAAAGCCACATAGCAGCAGGCGTTGGAGGGAGCTGGCCACATTGCATCTATAGTGAAGAAAGAGAGGGCAGTGAATGCTCGTCCTGTTTAACTTCCCACTCTTTATACAGCCTAGGGAGTGGTTGTACCTATAGTGGGAAGGTCCTCCCTCCTCAATTAACCTAATCAAGGTAATTCTCCACAGGCAGATTCTGAGTCTTGTCTCCCAGGCCATTCTAGATCTCACCCAGCAGAGCTGAGATTAACCATCACATCCTTCTGTTAATTACAGTTACATCTGCTCACCGAGCACTAATTATGTTGATTAGTATTCCTGTGCTAGTTAACTCCTTTTGTTAATCTCAAGAATGACAGGTAACAGGTAATCTTCAGTGACACAAAGACCTACAACAGGGATAAGCCCAGGTCTCCATGATAACAAATATGTGGCCTCAATTCAATGAAGGAAAATCCGAATACATTTCCAGGAGTGTGCACATGATTCATGAAAGGATCTGAAGAGACCAGCTCCTCTCAGGTAGAGACTGGAGCGATGTCAACAACAGTCAAGTATGAAAAACAACCACCAGGAGATGGATGGGCTGAGACTCTCTTCCACTGTGTGGCAGGAAGGCTGTCCGTGCTGAAACCCTGCTTTTGATGCCATAACACTGAGTTTGGACTCTGTTCTGTCTTTGTGTTTGTTTTAGACAGAGTTGCACTACTTATGGATGCATTGCCTCAAATTTACTGTACCCCATATCCTGGCTTACACTAAAGACCCACTTGCCTCAGCCTCAGAATTGGAATTACAGATCTGTACCACCAAGCTCAGGTCTGTTAGGCTGGACTATTTCCTTTAGAGTTATGAAAGAATAACTTTTTGAAAGTATATTGGAGAAAGCTACCAAATCTCTGGAAAATTGTTACAGTAGTGAAGAAAAATAAGACAGAACCCAAGAAAAACTATTTATTTTCTATTATAAAAAAAACCCTCATCCCCAACTGTATCGATACTTTAATATGAATAAACAGACAGAAAAATATAAAATAATAAAACAAGAAATGTAATACTTTTCATTCAGAAAGTTAGTTGAATGAGTTATGGCTTCAGATTTTAATTTATATAATGAAAAAAACTATTTTAACAGGGAGGTGAAATATATTCTCACAAACACAGAAAACAAAACAAAAACAAACAAAAAACCTCATATTATTTTCAGTGACATATGGAATTGCTTAAAAATATTGTCAAGTAATGGGTCATGAAGGAAGTCCCAAGCAGATTTATATTTTGCAGATCACATATTTAACCATCATAAAACTAAACTTTGTACCTTAATCAAAATATAATATTGTATTTGAAAGTCCAGAAAACCCTTCTAAATAATTTAAAGAGTAAATAAGAAAATGTGCAAATATTGTAGTGTATGTCAGGATTTTGTGACAATAAAAGCATGCATATTAAAATGTGTATGCAATGAGTACAAAGTATTTACACAGGAATTTGTAACCTTAATTCATTTAATTAAAACAAAGATACCCTGGAAACTACTACAATAATAGTATTTGCATCAGAAACCTATAAAATGTGTACACATTAGTAAGTTAATTGAAATAAACTTGGGAGTAATAATAATTAAATAAGAGACAAAATACGTAAAAAAATCAAGAATACAAGAGACAATGCTTTCTCTTTGAAAGACATTGAAATAGAAAACTTGAAAATGTTAATTAAGAAAGTAAAATCACTAAGTATTACACAAAGAATGGAATTAACAATTTATTACAATAATAGAGTAAAATATGTACAAGATTGCAGAATGCTGTATTCAGTGTATTTGCAAGTAAACACTAATTGATAATTTTCTAGAAAACTAAAATTTCTATAAATCGTAGAAAGAACCAGAAAGCTGAATGTTCAGTTACATTGTTAAGGAATTAAAATTACTATAAAATACCCTACATTGCTGCTTCTAAAAATGGCAGTAATTTCATAGGGGAATTGGACAAATTTTTAAAAATTTCCTTCAATTTTTAAGGATAATAGTTCCTAGTACAAATTGCTTGAGAACATAGATTAAAGAAATTTCCATTACTTTTGGGATTAAAAGAAACTTAAAAGATAATTTAAAATAAATTCTAAATTGTGACCACATAGACATAACTAGGAAGTCTGATGGGTTAATATCTATTGTGGATATAATAAAAGCAATGCAGCAAACAAACACTAATATTTTTACTAAATATAGAAAGCAAATAGTTCACAAAATGTGAAAATAAAAAAGGTCACCAAATAAAATTAGATGAAGAAAGGTCTTTAAAAATGTAAGTGATCCCCTGGGCAGCCCAGTAGAGCTGAACCTACTCATTGGGGTGAGGGTGAACCACCAAAAGAATGTGAAATTGGAGGTGTCATGCTCTCATCTGCCATATGTGGTGTGGGCAGGGGAGAGATGCCCCCCTTACCTCCCCTCACTACCTGTGGCAGATGGAAGAGCTGGCCCTACCCCTCATCAGCTGCAGCACTCTGGAGAGTGGCCCCTGCATCTTGCCTGAGCAACACAGTAGAGCTGGCCCTGAAGGTGTAGGTGTGGGAGAACTGACCCTGAGGACATGAAGGCAGAACTAACCCTATCCCTTGCTCATCTCTGCAAGAGGTGAACTAGCTGGGGCAATGCTGGAGAGCTCACCCTGATGGTGAGGACAAGAGAGAGCTGGCAGGCTGACCAATCCTGCAACTACCAAGATCCAGAACCATGGTTATGAGTTGACTCACCCCAACATGCACGCCATTTATGATCTGTTGGAGCACATGCAAGGGCCAGTCCTGCAGACCCAAAGCTGCAAGATTTCCATAACACGGGACAACAACAGGATATCCAAGAGGAGTTCCAGTGAGGGCCCTACGAATTCATGAAAAAGCTGTTTGCCTGTGACCTTGTGAGCCCCAGCTCAGGCCCACGTTACACTCAGCCGGTTGTGGTGGCACATGCCGGTAGGATTTGCTGAAGGAGACAGAGGCAGGAAGATCCCGAGTTTGAGGCCGGCCTAGGCTTGGGAGAAGCTTTGGCCCGGACTGAACCACAAACGGTGGTGGGACCATGGAAGCAGTGGCTACTGCTCCACATTGCCAGCTCCTTCTCATCATGTTGGTGACTGCGGTGATGCTGCTACCTGGGACAAAGGGTTTACTGCTCCTGGTTCAGAGAAGAATTGCCAGGACCATCGCGTTACAAGAAAGCATCGGCAAAGGTCAGTTTGGAAAAGTTTGGCAAGACAAATGGTGGGGAGAAATTGTTGTGAAGATTTTCTGTTCTAGGGAAGAATGTTCATGGTTCCGAGAGACAGACATTTATCAGACTGTGATTGCTCCAAACCACAGAGGAGGCAAAAAAAAAAAAAAAAAAAAAAAGTCTGCAGGAAACCATGACCACGCCTAATAGTGACTTTGAAATCTTCAAAAAGATGACAGGATCCTACAATGATGATTCCACATGGACTATGATAAAGCCATTAAGCCGATTAACACCATAGAAAAATCGACTTTGGACTACAAACTGGTCAGAACAATTTCGAGAGGACTAGTTGAGATGATCCAGCCTGACAGACTACTCAAACAAGGACTTGAAACAAGCCCTGAACTTTCCTTTTATGCAGAGACTGGACAAATGATACAGGACTTGAAAATTAACCCAAAAATTTTCTTTTCAAGATTCCCTAAAGATATCTTCACCCCTAGAAAGCAAAAAGAAAAAGAGAATAAGATATGAGATAGATCATTGAATCTACTCTGAGAAAAAAGATAAAGAAATAATAGGATAAATAGGTAGATCATTGAATCTACACTGAAGAAAAAGGGGAAGATATAAAAATGACAAAAGGTAGACTAATGAATCTATTATGAAAAGAAAAGAGAGAAAATATGGATATGATAAGATAAAAAGGGAGATTATGAAATCTACTTTTAAAAAGGAACTACTTGTTTTAAATAAGATAATTAATGAAAATTTTTTGGTCTGAGTTTATCAGATGTTACTGGACTGGACATTGTTAATATATATAATGGAGTTTTTTGTCTTGATCTGTCAAATGTTAATGGACTAGACATTGTTAATGTAATCTTGACTGTATATTGCATATACTTATTGAAGATAGTTTTTCTTGTATTAGTTATAAGCTTTTTTAATTTTAGACAAAAAGAGAGGAAATGTGGTGGTATTGTGCTCCCCAAAATATTGTGTACTCTAATAATTTATCTGGGGTCAGAGAACAGACAGCCACTAGATACAAAGGCTAGAAAATGGTGTCACTCACACCTTTAATCCTAGCATTCCAGAGATAGAAATCCCTCTGGATCTCTGTGAGTTCAAGGCCACATTGGAAATAGCCAAGCATGGTGACACGCCTTTAATCCCAGAAAGCCAGCCTTTAATCCCAGGGAGTGGTGGTAGAAAGCAAAAAGATATATAAGGCGTGAGGACCAGAAACTAGAAGCATTTGGCTGGTTAAGCATTTGGCTGGTTAAGCATTCAGGCTTTCGAGCAGCAGTTCAGCTGAGAGCCATTGGGATGAGGACATAGAAGCTTCCAGTCTGAGGAAACAGGACCAGCTGAGGAACTGGCAAGGTGAGATAGCTGTGGCTTGTTCTGTCTCTCTGATCTACCAGCATGGACCCCAATAACTGGCTCAGGTTTGATTTTATTAATAAGAACTTTGAAGATTCCTGCAACACAGCATAGACAGTGTAGCAGAAACCAGAGGCCTTGAACCAGACTCTCTGAAATGAACACTTGCAAGGAAAGATATATGGACAAAGGGGTTTATTGTGTGACTCACTGTGTCATGCTACAGCTTCTAGGCTAAGACTAATTTTTTTCCTTTTTTTTTCTCTCTTAAATTTTATTTTATTTTATTTTATTTGCAGGGGAGGTTACAATGGCAGAGGGTGGATACAAAAGGATGGGAAATGAATGGGATTGAGATGCATGATATGAAAGACACAAAAAATAAATAAAAAGAAGGCTAAAAATGAAAATGTCAAAAAAAATTTACCTTTAGAAAAATATGCGTATGACTTTCCTATTTACTAACTGACATTCTTTCATCCAGACATGATTTGTTGAGAACTCAGCAAGTAATTGCTACTTTACTAGCCAAGGGAAAAAAATATTGAAAATAAAAACCAATACCTTGCCTTTTGTGACTTGATGGTCTAGAAATGACGCCATAGGAAATAAACCATTTGCAACTATAGCAAAAATAAATAAATGAATGAATAAATAAATTAATTAATTAATTTTAAAAAGTTAGTGATAAGCTAGGAGTGGCAGCAGGTTCTTGTAACACCAGGGCTGGTACGACTGGAGGAGGGGACACAAACAGATCTTTGGAGCCATTGTCCAGCCAGGTTAACCCAACTGATGAGCTACAGGTCCAGTGAGACACTCTGTCTCAAAATAAAGGTGGAAGCATTGGAGGAGCGATGCCTATGTCTGCCAAAAGCCAACCTGCCATGAGTTCCTCTACGTGCACACAGCTACAGTCACATATATACATTGCAACAAGTACATACTGTCCCACCCAGAACATCTGATTACAACCGATCTACCAACTGCCAATAGCTGTGGTTTCCATGAACAGGAGAATATGGAGATATTTTTATTAAAAAGCAGGCCTAATACAAATTAACCTTTGTACTATAGATCTCAGATGGTTAACCAAAGGAGAAAATGATAATTGAAAGGAAAACATGTTTTGGAATTAGAGATGAGCTTTACATAGAGAATTCCAGAGGCCCCGAGGCAACCTGAAATAATGAGTCTGCAAGAGCTTTGATCAGCCTAAGCATTCAGGTGCATTTAGAAAGGTGAAAACATAAGGAGCCTTACTTCTCTTTTGCTTCCTCAGTGTTATTTCTCAAGTCAAAACACCATGGGGTGGGAGTGGGGGTGAGGGGTGGGTGGGATGATGACAAAGCTTTCCCTGACTGCATTCTGATGTCTGCTTCTTGTTATTAGTTCTTGAATTTGTAAAAAGATAAAAAAAAAAAAAAAAGAAAGAAAGAAACTTGGTGACCACAGCACAAAATTGGTCTTTCTTTTTTCTTTTCTTCCTTTTTTTCTTTCTTCCTTTTTTCCTTTCTTTCTTTCTTTCTTTCTTTCTTTCTTTCTTTCTTTCTTTCTTTCTTTCTTTCTTTCTTTCTTTCTTTCTTTCTTTTCTTTCTTTCTCTTTCTTTCTTTCTTTCTTTCTTTCTTTCTCTCTCTCTCTCTCTCTCTCTCTCTCTCTCTCTCTCT
This sequence comes from Peromyscus leucopus, assembly GCF_004664715.2. NCBI lineage: Eukaryota > Metazoa > Chordata > Mammalia > Rodentia > Cricetidae > Peromyscus > Peromyscus leucopus. The sequence continues at coordinate 24,676,693 of NC_051067.1, read as the reverse complement.
CTCTCTCTCTCTCTTTGTTTCTTTGTTCTTTCTTTTTAGGAGACAAGGTTTCTCTGTGTAACCCTTACTGTCCTGGAACTCACTCTGTAGACCAGGCTGGCCTCAAATTCAGAGATCTATCTGCTTGCCTCTGCTGGGATTAAAAGGCATGTGCCCACCACCCACCACCCAGCAACAAAATTAATTGTTTAAGAGTGACTGGCTTCTGAAAGTTGAGTTCAGAACGATTTGGAGGAAAACGGCACCAAGACCCAGTTCATCTGTGTTGTCTGACTCTTGTCTGACTCACGAACTCTGAAACTACAGTGCACATTTCACGCAGCTGGGGAAGGGTTTAGGTTGTGGTCAGCTGAGTCTCATGACTGCTGGGAGCAGCATATGGCAGTTCATTCTGGATGCCACTTTGATCTATTTTTAAGGGCTGCACTAAGGACTCAAGCAAATCTGGCCTTTCTTCTTTAGCAATGGACCTTCAAATATCTCTGGGTTTCTGTGATTAAAATCATCAAAGACAATTGTCGACAATGGTTTCACATGCAGAGATACCAACTCGTGGAAAATCAAGTACATTCGGCGTGGCATGCTCTCAAGATGGCTCAGTAGTGGCTCTGGGGGAAAAGTTCCTGGAAATACTAAAATGAGTGTGTTCTTTCAAATAAGTGGTTACTTATTTGTAGTTGCTAAGTACTATTCACATTCCTTTTAATGTGTGAGAAAACTTTCACATCACTCTCAACCTTTGCCTACAATTACATCTTTTTAAAAATAAAATCCCCACAACTTATGTGTGGAATACAGCTAATCTCACAGGAGTTGAGAGTAGAATGGTGATTACTAGCGGTGAGGAAAGAGAGAGATGGGAACTGACATTTATATAGGATTAAGAAATTATGATATGCTGTCATGTAACAGGTGACTTCAGGTGGCATAAATGTGTACTTTAAAAAGCTGGAAGGGATTGAATGTTTTTTTCCACTTAAGAAAATGGTAAGTATTTGAGAAGATAGATATGTTCACCCTGATTTAAACATTAGCAATGCATATATTATCAAGACATTATAAATATGTGCAGCTATAAAAGCATACAACTTTATTTTTATGTATTAGTCAATTTTTTTTAGTTAAAAAATCTTCTAGCCCAACTTTTTAAACTATAGGCTTTATGCATGACAGAGAGAATCGTTTACATTATTAGTGACAACTGGGGAAGCTGGCGGTGGTGACAACAGACTTGTGACCCCATCACTGATGAGATGGAGGCAAAGGCCAGCCTGGTCTATATAATGAGATCCTATCTCAAAAAACCAATAGCCTGCTGATAATTATAAACTGTTTTATACTCATAATGTTAAATAATAATCTTTTCTACTGTGTGAGTAATCCTCAGAAAATAATTAAAGGGGTTACAGCTTTGTGTGTTAGGAAACTGGGCCCACCAGTACCTACCTCAATTCTTATTTCTAGCTCAAATGAACTATGCAGGATCCCTAGGCCCCTAAACAGGAAATCATTGATATGGATAAGTAATAATTATCATTCTAATCTCATGATACACAGAGGTATTAATATGTTTTATGGAGCTTTAAATATTGTGGCCCTCATATTATATCTCTTACTTAAACTCATAAAAATATATAAACTCTTACCTCCCTCAGATTGGATTGTTATGTTTGCTTACTATATATGGCTCATAACATGAAACTGGAAACGTTAAACCAATGGATATCTTTACTACCTAGGCACATGACAAGGGTTAGTTGGTCCTCTAGGTGGCTTCAATCTAAGTATTGGTCTGTTTCTCACCAGGAGCAAGAGTGGGGAAAGGTCCATGTCTCAGATTTGGGAGAAACAGTTTCCTTTTGGTGGTACATCTGGAGTTACAAGCATCTTGTTGGCTGGTTGTGAAAACTCCTCCCAGATCACTTGGCAGTCTTGGCTGGCTTCAACACCTTCTCCTAAGCACAGATTGACTTACTGTCTGTAGAGCCAACTGGTGGGCAATATGGAGACTTGCATGAGGCCACCACATTCTGTCACTGTTGTTGAATTCTGTGTCCTGGGAGTGAGTCACAAGTGTGGCACGAAGCATGTGGAGGAAGGGACAAACATAAAGGCAGAGATGCCGGGAAATGGGAATCCCAGGATCAGCTTCAGCACTGGTTCATTTCATCATCACAGTGAAGAGACTAGAATGCTTGCTCCCATCTTAAAAACCCAGTTTCCTAGTTGTTTGTCAGCCAACAGTTCTAACACCACACATTCTATTTTGTGAAGCAGGTCCTGGTTCAATGTCAAGGACACAAGTTCTTCTCAAAGCAGGCCCACATCGGTGAGGGAAGAGGTGTAACCTTTCCTCCTGTGACGTCCGTGAGTGGGGAAACCTCAACTGCTGCACTTCCTATACCTACAGACTGTACAGGGAACCTTGTCACCCTTCTTAGGGTAACTGGTTAATGGCGCAATAATCTTCCAAATACAAACTGTACGTAGACTCCATATTGCAAGAACAATAGTATTAAGATTTAAAATAAAAGCAGAGTCCCTCCCATGCGGAATTGTCGGTACCACTCTGGCCTCCCTTCCCACACAAACAGGGTTTATTTGCTCACCTCCCTGCTTCTCCATTCCTTGAGGCCTGTGGGCACTCTGCCTAATTCAGACGCTGAAGGTTTTGTCCTCATGAGAGGTTTGTCCAGTAAGATTTAAGTCTAGTGTGGAAAAAGTTCAGTCATGCTTTTAGATAGAATTTTCTTGGTTTTTAGTCCAAATTTTCCTTCTGTTACAGTCTTGTTTATTTCTGTCTCTGAATTTTACATCTTCTCTGTGCTCAACACAAGAAAATTCTATTTTTTTTCATTCTCTGTTTCTAGACTTATTGGATCTTAGCCTTTCCTTGGTTGATTTTCTATGACTCGGCTTTCCTCCCAGATTTTTCACCTACTATTCTTTGCACTATGTTTTGTGTGTTTTCCTCACTTTATCATTCAGTCCTTTCACTCAATCCTTAATTCAGATCCTTATTACATTTTTTAATTCTAATTGTTGCTTACTTTGTAGCTGTTGCTTTCATTGTTCCTGAGTGAAGCATGCTGAATCTTCTTGATCAGGAGAACTAGCACCATTAACCAACCCTCTTGCCTATCTGGTGCTGCAGAGAGCTCGGTGGGTGAGAGTGCTGGTTCCTCTTCCAGAGGTCCCAGGTTCGATCCCCAGACCCCACATGGTGGCTCATAACTGTCTGTAACTCCAGTTCTAGAGAATCTGATGCCCTTTTCTGGGCTCTGTGGGCATCCATCATACACCTGGTACACACAAATATATGCAGACAAATGCTCATACACATTAAGCAAAAATTAAATCTTTTTAAAATTGCTTATTTTTTCAAATTATTTTGTTCAATTTTGGGTCTCTCACTTATGTTGCTCATTTTCTTTCTTGCTACTAAAAGTCTCTGCTGATCTCCCATTAGTCTTTAAAATTGGAGCTGGAAAAGAGCAGAGTGGGTTATCTGTAAACACAGGCCACCCTTGGCCAGTGTTTAACTTTATTTGACTACAGATGGAAGCCAGAGGTAAATATACATACCACCCACCATAATTGCAGCATTACAGTTTGGTTTGTTCAAAAACCTCAGAGAAAAGACTTCTAGTCATATCAGAGTGAATCATGCAGTATGTTGTGCCCTGGGGTAGATGGGCAGATGAGGGTTTTAAGATAGGAGCTATCCATCGTTCCCAGATGTTCACCACAGTCTTGCTTCCATACTTCTTGCTCTTGTGCACTATGCTCATTCCAAGACTGGAGCTTTCTGTGGGTTGCTTCCTCAGAGCCTCACATAGCCCCATCTTTTGGTAAAGGCTTCTTCATGCCATAGTTTCTTCCATTCCATTCACATTCTGACTATTCCCTAGAACTTTGTTATGCCTTTTATGTTCTCAGCCTGTGTTCCGATTTCAAGTTCTATATTTACTTATATAATTTATATTCACCAAATTATTATCGCAGCAGAGGTTTTGCAGCTCCTTATCTTCATCCTGCCCTCCTTCTTTTCTTCCTTCTCCCCCCTTTGTCTCTCTTTATATAGATGCCCCCTCCTCTTTCCTCTCTTTTTTCCTTCCTCTTGCCTCTCACTGCATATCTCTCCCTTCCTCATCCCCTGATTCTCTCCCTCTTTGATTTAGTCTTGATTTTTTTCAACAGGATCTTGCTATGTAGTCAAGATTAGCCTTGGACTCCTGCCCCAGTCTCCTGCCCCAGCATCCCTGCCCCTGGATTATAAGTCCTGAAACCCCATGCACAGCTCTTACTCTGTCTTCTTAGTAGAGTTATTTCTTGGAGGTCTTGTAAGTTCAGTTATATTGAGCAGATCAGAGACTGTACAACTTCTTCTGCCCTGTCACATGCCTAAGCTACACTATTGATATTGCCCATCAGAGTGATACATTTATGATCATTGATAAACTCACCACTGGTGTATCTTTGAGCTTCAATTCAACAGTTTTACACTTGGTGTTGTATTTTGAATGGGTTTGACAAACTTATGAGGTATACTCTATATTCTAGTATCATGCAGAATGTTTTCCCTGCCTTATGAATCAAAGGGTTACATATTCATCCCTCCTAATGAGCCTTTTACTGTCTCCAGCTTGTCATACAGCAGGCAAAATGCACAACACAGTGTTCTCAGACTAGCTTCTTTCACTTAGTATTATGCTTTTAAGTTTTAATCAAGTTTTAAGGCTTTATACATCATTTCCTTATTTTTTGCTGAGTAAGCTACAGGTAGATATAATAATTATCACCCAAAGTTTTTTCATCTGTTTTAACAGAGTATGTTTCCTTTAATAAAGGTTTAAATGATTGATGGGGGAATGTCTTACACTAATGTGTTGTTCTGATTTGTTGATAAATAAAGCTCTTTGGCCTCTGGCAAGGCAGCTTAGAGGCAGGCAGGACATTTAAAGAGAGACAGGAAGAAGGCTGGGAGAGATGCCAGTGAGCCACCCAAGGAACAACATGTAATGGGATGCAGGTAAAGCCACAGAACATGTGATGATATATAGATGAACAGTTCTGGGCTAATTTAAGATATAAGAGCTAGGTAGCAAAAATTTTGAGCCATGGCCATGCAGTTATAATTAATATAAGCCTCTATGTGTTTATGTGGGGGACATGAGTGGGAGAGATTTGTTCCGACTGCCAGCAGGCCAGGACACAGGAAATCTTATGGCTACAAATGTTCAAGTTTACTGGCACTTAAAAGGCAGTTTATTATTATTGTTTGCTACTGAAATTATAAATAGCATTTTAATCACAGAAAATTTGATGTCTAAAGACCAATAAAACGGCATCAGAGTACATGTGTTTTAGAACCTAATTTAAGATGGAAATATATACATGCAAGGTTTTTAAAATGTATCTGATATGAAGTACAATTGCTGACAGGCAAAAAGAAAGAACTAGATTGTGGGTTCATTGACAGAATGGACAGAGCCAACATTATCAGCCTGTAAAGAGGGAAACTGGGAAAGAGTACAGGGCAGAGAACAGTTACTGTTTGTAGTCTTTTCCTGGTAATTCCTTTCCCTGTGGTGTATTTCATTCCTCTGCTTTGACTTCTCTTGAGGATTTCTTTGTTTCTGAGGACAAATATGAATACCTTTGAAAATGGATTAGATTAAAACCATTAAGAAAACCTGTAGAATTAGACAATTGTCTTCTCATGTAAAAGAGGAAAGTGGTAAGCTTGAAAGTCTACACAATTTAGATTTATTCATCTTCATTAAAGTATAGACTTTTAGCTTAACAAAACATTTCTATCTTTTGCTTTGATGTTGGTCAGCACCCATCACTGTGGAAAAAACACCAGAGATTAACAAGGTAAAGAAGGGGTTGGTTTGGACTGATAGGTTCCGAGGCATCCCTCTCCCACACGGAGTGACTCCTCTACATCCAGGACTGTGGTGATGTAGGTCATGAATGTAGGTGTATGTAACACAGAGGTTTCTCCTCCCACTCAAGAAGAGGAAGAAATAGACCTCAGGGAGAAATATACCCTGCAAGAGCATACCTTCAGTGACCTACTTTCTCCAGTGAGGTACCACCTCCTAATGTTTCCTCCACCTCCCAACAGCATCATTAGCTGGGACCAAGCCTTTCATGCTTAGCCTTTTGGAGTCACTGAAGATCCATAACTACTGCTTCTGTGTTTTTTTTTTTTCTTTTCTTTTTTTTTTTTTTTTTCATTTTTGCTTTTTGGGATTGTGGGAAATCCCATATTGCTCAGGATGGTCCTGAACTCCTGGCCTCAAGTGGTTACTTTGAGTCACTGACTCTGTGAGTTCACCCCACCACACTAGGTGAGGCAAATCTGCATTGCATATTGTTAATCATAGTGGATTGCAATGAACTTGAAAGCAATAAAAATATAGTATCTGAATTGTGTTTGTCATATTACTTATCTCAGTGTTATCTCTACACTGAGATGATATTTAAAAGCCCGTGTCTTTATAAAGTAAGGCAGTGTCTGTCATTACTAAGTGGTAGGGTCAGAGCTGAGTTTAAAGCTAGGAACTGCATCTCTACAGGATGGCATAAGATGTAATTAAAAACTACATTTCTTACCTTGCTATTTAATTTTTCATATGTGTATTCTTTATGTCTTTAATCAGAAAAGAGATGTCTTAATTGGCAAGTTGCTTTTTTTCACAGTTATTTCTACTTTGCTCTCTGTAAGTGCTGACAGGAATCACTGCTCTTGCTTGTGTAGCACTCCTCTCCTGCAGCCTGTGTTCTTTGCTTCTCCATTGTGCAGCTCTGCCTTCAAGGTGCATTGTTTCTCTACTTCTCCTTCATTTGGCAAACAGAAATCATGAGATTCACTGGTATAGTTCAAACCACACAGTTTATGAATGCATGTTTCTAGTCTTGATTCTATTTAAGATCAAGGAACTCCTTCAAAAAGCCTGCTGGGCTTCTGAAATAATCTTAAGTTTGCACACGATCCTAATTGAACTCAGTATCGATCCATCTCTTTTTTCTTGAATTTTGGACAAATGTATTACCATTCCCACTCACTTCATTGGAAATAATTGTAGTGTTTGTTAATTTCCTGTATCTAACAGTCTAAGATCTGTCCATTTAACTTCTGCAGTCTCTTGAAAGACTTCCATTTGCATGGTTCTTGATTACATTCTTCTCTAATCCATGTGAACATGGATTGACCACTGGTTTTGAAGGTTCAGATGCTCAGCTCATTGGCAATGGACATTGTTATTTAGCATTTCAGTTCTCGGCAAAGCTGTTGTTAATACATCAATTAATTGACTATTACTTTCTCAAGCTATAATGTGTTGGCCTCAGAAACCTTAATTTTAATGCATAACTTAAAAAATATAAGAAAGGAAATAATTGATAGAATCTGCCTTGAACTTTGATGTTATGTGTTTAAATGTTGAAAGAACATGTGGTGTTTCATGCCTTAAAATACAGTGACAGAGAAATGTGCCTCACCCATTACATTCACTCCAACATGTCACACAGGAACTAAAGGATATTTATGTCAATATCACATATTTTGTATGTATTCACTTTTGTTTATTAAAACATTGTACACATATTTAAATTCTGCAGTATCAAGCATACATTTTGATGAATTTTACAATTTGTGCAGTAACAACTTCAATCAACAAGATATGAGGCATTTCCTGCATATGCTTTTCTCTTTAGACTTGATCTCTTTCTACTCTGCATGCCTGGAAGTGACTGGCTGGCCTTCGCCAAACCTAGTTTTTTCTTTGCTTAAGACAGAGGAAATCCTACATGGGTCTTAAAACAGGAACAAGACTCTTCCATATCCATATTACTTTCTTAATTTTATATTGTTTATTTAGATGTTTTGCTTATACCTGAGCACTATGGATGCAGTGTTCACAGAGGCTGGAAGAGGGCATCAGATTCCCTGAAACTGGACTTAGAGACACTTGAGAGATGCCTGTGGTGCTGGGAATTGAACCACGATCTTCTGGAGAACAATCAGTGCTCTTAATTTAATTTAATTCTTTCCTTTCTCTCTCCCTCATCCTTTTGCACTCATGTGGGCTGTTTTAACAATACTACAGTGGACAGGGCAGCTTGTCGGTTCGAGGATTGCTCTCACAGTTGAGAAGCTGAGAAATCTACAGGATGAGGTTGTAGTGAGAGCCTTCTCCATTCAGAGCTCTATGTTCTCATCTTCATTCCCGGTGGAAAGGGCAAAGCAGCTCCCTGGGTCTTTTACAGAGGTGCTGCCCCGTTTTTGTTTTGTTTTTTCTGTGTTGTTTTGTTTGTTTGTTTTGTTGTTTGCTTATTTTGTTCATTAGAAACAGCATCTTATATTAGGGGAACGTACTATGTGACTCAGGCTGACTTTGAACTCATAACAATCCTTTTGTCTCACCCTCCCTACTAATGGATTTGTAGGCATGAGCCTACATGTCTTGCTGACTCTGGTCTTAAGAACTCCATCTTCATGACCTCATCACTTCCAGTCTACTGAAATCACCACCATGGAGGAGGTTTGGGTTTCAGTGCAGCAGTTTTGGAGAGTTACGTGGTGAGGTCACAGCTAACCTCGATGGCTACATTTGTTTTATTCCTTTGATTCTCTTAAGCCATTTCTACTTCATTTTGCTTTTCTTCAGTTTGCATACCATGCTTTTGCTTTTGCTCTTCCATGTCTGTGGTTTGGTGTGTGTGAACAATTTGGACATGTTGGAAAGTTCTAATATTTCTTCTGCTCTTCTGCTTTTCCTCTCCTTTCGTTATTTCCGCAATACACATATGCATATACATATGCTGAATTTTTAGAAATTACTTTATGGTTTTTAGATGCTAATTATGCTTTATTTGGGGTTATTTCATTGTTACTTCTTTCTGCATCACAGCTTGTGAGGTTTCTGTTGATTTATCTTCAGGTTCTCTGGTTCTTTCCTTCTCTGTGAGCTCTAGCTGTGTTTACTCATAAACCCCCAAGAGACAATCTGTATTTCTATTTTTCTGTCTTGATCTCCAGAGCTACCTCTTGCTCCTCATGGCTTCTGTGTTTCTGACTATCTACTAGTACTATGTACTTCATTCAATTTTGTTCCATTAAAGCCCTAAACATATCTAAGTCATGGTTACTTTAAATTTCTTGCCTGATAAATCAAAGTAGGCTTTACATTTGGGGCTGTGTCTTGGGCTTGCTTTGTCCCTGAATGTTATTTTCTTTAATCCGTCTTATAGTCTTTACTTAGAGCTAGAAAGCATGCAGCCAGGAATGGGAGTGGAGGCACACAGGGCTTCGAGATGGGTCTTGATGTCAGTGGAGAAGCTAGACTGCATTTTCACCTTTGCTGGAGCTAAGGGTTCTAGTACCCTTGCCATCTCGTTCTCCTTGGCCTTCCCAGGCCCTCTTCACAGATCGCAGCTATATCTTGCAGCTCTCTCCACTACAATGTACACACGAGGAAGGAGAGTCATTTGTTTATTCACGACCAGCTCTCAGCCATGTGTAGGCCCGGAACTCTGACTATGATACTAGTGCACCTTTCTTAGCTCCCTGTTCCTTTTAGGTGACACAGGATGGATAGACATGGCCAGATCTAAAGAAATATTCTTTCCCTGCATGAAATGTGGTCTAGGAGAGGAGGTCTGGGCACGGAAAGCTTTCTAGGAACACTTTACAAACTTACTCCTCCCATTCCCACTGACAGCCAGGAAAACAATTTTCTTCATTCTATGTAGGGCTCATAGAAGCTCAAACCATGGAAAAACAAAGGCCCCTCAGACTGCAGCTGCCTGGAATTTCTTATGCCCAAACTAATCTAAACATGGCCTCTAGAAGTTTGTAACAATGAGGATTTAACTGTTTCCACCATGTTGGGACTCCAGCACTTTCTCTTCTAGGCCAGCATTTCTAAGCTCCAAGACTGTGGTTTAACTGACTCCCTTGATTGCGGCTGGAGTTTTTCTTTGTGATTTTCATTTTCTGGTTAAAAAATACTGATTTTCCATTTCTACTTAAATTCTTAAATTCTGTATTGTTTTGAAATTAGAGCAAGGACATCGATTTTGAAACTTTCCATGTCAGATGAAGCATCCCCAGGATGCCTTTTTCCTTCCTTCGCCTGAAATTTCAATCATCTGCTTGCTTGGCTCTTGGTTGTTATCCCACAGAGCTTGGGACCAGTGTGCTTTCATTTCACTTTTATGTTCATGCCTTTATCTAACATTCCTTAGATTTTTATTTTCCCTTTTCTCTTCTTACATCAATTTATATACTCTCTCTAAAACTACATTCAAGCCAACTAACTTCAACTGATTCCTCTTTTTTTTGTTTTTACTCTGACCTACTGGTAAACCTGAAAAAAATTTCATGATTTTTTAAAATTTATTTTCATCTCTGCTTGATTCTAATAGTACAACTGTCATCTCTCCATGAAATTCTCTCTCACTGTAAACATTGCTCACAGAGTTCAATGAGGGGATTACTTGAGACTATGGACATTGTCACTGAGAATAATTGATGTGTTTTGCCATGCTTACTATCCCTAGCATTTCCTTTTTAAAATAACATAATCCATGATCTTGTACATTCATGACTAAATTATAAGAATTATTTTTGTTAAATCATAAATAATTATGCATAAGCTTAATGTTAGCACCAATCTGGAGCATTAGGTTCAGCCACTCTGTAGACTTTAGGATAAACACAGTCTTCATGCAGATGCTCCAGTGTGAACTTGACCATTTGTAAGTTCAGTAGAAAAAGATTTTTACTGCAAAAGGAATGGGGAGAATATTCTGCCTTTGGGGTAATTGTAAAATGTTTTAATATGCCTCAGCTGGAAATTTCTATGTTCTGCAAAATGAAATGATCATTTTCTCCCTATAAAAAGTGTCTCTCATGTTGTGAAGTATTTGAGAATTGAGGATATTAGGAAACTGCATAAAACATCTTCAGATGCTCACTGTTGGGCAGGAGGGTGCTGATTTTCCTTCTCCTCTGTCTTAGTCACCATGTGAGAGTTCTGAGGATTCAAAACAATGCAGTGTAGTTTGTGGGCTAGACTTTTAGCTCACTTTAGGGAGAATACTGGCCTGATAATGCCTCTTTCCTGGAATACTGTAAAGCAGGTTTTACTTCTCTTCCTCTTCTAATATAATAGAAAAAATGATACAAAAGAAGGAAAGAGCAAAGAAAAATCATAAAAGAAACAGAATTTCTAATACAGTGTATTAAAATTTAACATAACTAGACTTGATGAATTTATTTTATATTAAAGGGAATGACAGAAAATCTTTCCAATTTATGTGGCTTCACTCTTCTCCAAATATATTCCTGATCTGTTCTAAAACTCACCACTCAATATTTTAATATCACAAAACTCATAATTACTGTTTCTGATACTACCATAACTGAACAATACAGTTTAAAGAATCTTTAAACGGCAACACCGTGCTCTGAGAAGATTTTTTCACTAGCTTACACAATGTAATTGAAGATGGTCATTTCTACTTCGTAAATATAGATTTTTTTTTTTTACCGTTCAAAGAACAGAAAAAATACTGATGTCAATAAAGAAAATCACTGTGCTGTTAAAGCCTTAACAGTGTCTGTAAAAAAACACAGCCATGGTGAAATTTTTATGGGTTTTGGGAGTCCAATATAAAGTGAACTTTCTGACTGTAAGTTTGATTAGGAACAGGTACTGTGTGTGCTGTCAGAATTCAAAGTGATGTGCAGGAAAGAGCCATAAGAAGAATGAAATGAACAGTTCACTGGAAGCCAACCCGAGAGAGTAAACAGCTGTATTTATTCATTAATTTATGTATTTCTGTTTTAACTGTTTCTGAATATCGAACCCAGGGCTTCCTGCCTGCTAAGCATGTACTGCATCACGGAGCTACCACCCCAATACCTATGCGTTTTACAGAACTTCCTCTCTCATCCACACCAGAAAGGAGAATTCAAATGGTAAAGAACCCTAAATCCTACTATAAGTTATAATTGCTCATAAATTACATCAATCTTTTTAGAACAGTCCATTGGCCAGTATAGACTGACTTTGGAAGTCTTATCTGTAAGCTAAAAATGTAATTTCTATATTCACTATATTTTTATGTATCACATATATTGTCATCATATCTTTAAAGATATCAAAATATCTAAGTTTATCATTGCTACCAAAATATTTTCAAAAGTAATGCGATTGGGTATGTGTGTGTGTGTGTTAAGCTACAACCTCAGCCCTAATTCATGGTTCTTTTTTCAAAAATATAGTTTATTTTATATGCATTGGTGCGAAGGTGTCAGATCATCTGGAACTGGAGTTACAGATAGTTGTGAACTGCCATGTAGGTGCTAAAAATTGAACCTGGGCCCTCTGGAAGAGCAACCAGTCTTATTAACCACTGAGCCATCTCTACAGCCTCACTAACTCATGGTTCTTAATGAAAGAGACAAAATGCCTCTTTATCAATGGAGATCTCTAGCTTAAATTTTTATTCCGTAACAACAAATCCATTTTGCTGAAAGTTTTGGAAGGTAGATTATTTTATTTGACCTACTAGCTTTTTTTTTCTTCACAGAGGAGAAAGGCAAACCACTCAAAACTGGCTAAAATAACACAACGTCCTAGACTTTCTGTGGAAACCTTGTTTTAGAATGCTGAGACAACCATACTTCTAATAACTATTCACAAGGACGGAGTCTATGCATGACAGAAACACATTCACCTGCAACCTTAATCATAATACCTATGTGGGGAATGTAGAGAGAAACCTCCAATCCTTACTTCTAAGGGTTTATGCCAGGCTTCTCAGAATAATCTGGAATATAAATGTGAGTAACTCAGCATTTTCATGTTAAAAAGTTCATTTGCGAAAACACAAAATAAATGAAAGAAAAATAATTTAGGCAGGACAGCTAATCCAGTAGTTTGTTTCTGGACTTAACTGGATTGATCTAAAATTGATATTGAGTGTCAGAGTTTGTTACATCATCAACAGAAGCTGTAGTCACCCAGTATAAAAGACTCCATGGGAAGAAGTGAATTGCAAGATTGCAAACCTCAAAACAAAGACATAATATGAATTCGCTTGACTTGATTGCCCCACAATTACTTCTTAGTCAAGTGCGTTGCTGAGTTAACATGTCAGCTTGATGCTGTCTCACCCACATTTCCATCCCCTACATTAACCTCCTAAAAGGAAACAGTGAAGGAAATTAGTGTCCAACCAAATGTCTTGGAGAATGGAGGCATGTCTATTCTACGTCGCAAACCAGGACATGGATGGTAGAAGGTATTGCTTATAAAGGAAGAAGTGTAGCATCTAAATTTCAAAGGCAAACACAAGATGGATTACCACAGATTTGTCTATCATGTAGAAAAATGAATTTGTTCTTTGAAAGTAAGTAATATAAGCTGTGCCCATGACACAATTAGCAATGAAGGGGGAAAGTGCTACAGGTCTTATAGTGTGTACACATGCATGTGCCCTCATGTACATGGAATATGCACGCAGATAAATGTTCAAATTTTAAATGGTAATTATCATGTATCCTTTACTGAATTTTTTTCTTTTATGTTGAAACTACTATTCTCTGATACTTAAAGAGACTTGTGATGTGTAATGTTCAGAAGCTGAAGTCTAAAGGTCTGGATTGGTTGCCTAATATTCTATTCTGAATGACAAGTGTGTGTGTGTGTGTGTGTGTGTGTGTGTGTGTGTGTGTGTGTACATTCATGTATGTGCTCATGTGGAAGCCTGGAGACATCTTTTAGATGTCAGTTCCCTCCTCCTCCATGGTTTCCAGGCTGAACTCTGGTGGATAGCCTTGCAGAGTTGACAAGTATTTCTTCAGATCAAAATGCAATGAAGAGCTTCTCCTTGTGAGATGATGTGGTTTGTGTGGCTCCGCTCTTCCAATGCCAGGCCTCATAAGTCTGGGAGTCATCTGTGTGAGTGGTAACTTGATCATTACTGCTCCATATCAAAATAGAAAAGTACCTTGTGCTGTAAGCTGCTAAGTTGAAGATCCTGCAAGGTCACACTTAGCATTTTACTTCCACAGGCAAACCAATAGGATTGCAAACTCAGCAAGCTATTCAGGTGAATTGATCACTGGGCAAACAAATGAGCAATATCTGCTCTCACAGTGGGGCTCCACTCAACATACCCCTCCCTGTGATCTGGGAATGCTCACCATGTCATAGGTTGTCACTGCCAATGACATCTGCACCTATTTTCACCTATTTTACTTTTTATTTAGTGTGCCTATTCCTTGCCAGACTATAATGTCTAGAAAGCCAAAAACTTTATTCACTTTATTCAGTTGTGACAACTCCTCAGTGTTTATGCTTTCCAGGAGAGGTGTTCAGAGACAGCTGTTAAACTCGTGAGTGAGTAAGAATAAACAGCAGAAGAAGGCATGGTTCTATCAGTGGACAATTGGTTGATCCCCCAGCCTATTTTATTGTTCATCGCACTGGTTGGAATTGAACCAAGGACATTACCACTCAGCTCCATACCTAATCCACCACACCACATCTCAAATCCATTCCAAGAAAGGTTCCCAAAAGCTTTAGCCCTGAGTGTTACAACTAATAAGTACTTTTTTTTCCAAAAATCATACCTCTCCTCCTTACAACTCGGAAAAGAGAAAGATTTTAAAATTTTCTTGTCACATCAATTGCAAGTTATATAAGAAACTGAACACTGATGACTTCATAGCTGCGTATGTAGCCCTCGGAATGACCTGTATGTTACTGAGTTAGCATACTCATTACTGAACTCTGAGGAAGACGTTTTTATGGGGATGGATGTGTGCACAGCATGGTTAAAGTGTTCAAGTAGTTTGTGGGGTTTAACCGAGGCTAACATGACAAAGAGACATAGCTTATATAGGGAGACAGACTGCAGCAGGTGGCCAAGTTTGCTAGACAAAAAAGACCAGCCCCATCCATATAGCACCTGTGTATTACCTGGAAGGCAACCTATGGAAAGTAACAGGTTGTCCAAATAAAGCCTTTCAAAATCAGAATATCATTATGGATTCATGGCTCAAAGAAACCACTTTATAATGGAGCAGAAGCCAGGTAGTAACCAAGTTTGTCTTGACAGTTACAAGAAACAGAACATGGTGGAGCTAACCATTGTTCTCCCCAGTTAAGGACTATTTCTCAGGGTGGAAAACTGAGGTAAAGAATGACTGCTGAATGGGATTTGGTTACTGGGAGGGAATGCTGTCTTCCAGAAGACTGTAGTGCTAGGGGATGGTCTGTATGTCAAATTGCTCTGATTGGTCAATAAATAAAACACTGATTGGCCAGTGGCCAGGCAGGAAGTATAGGAGGTACTAACAGAGAGGAGAAAGAAGGGAACAGGAAGACCGAGAGTCACTGCCAGCTGCTGCCATGACAAGCACCATGTGAAGACTCCGGTAAGCCACGAGGCAAGATATAGATTTATGATTAATGGATTAATTTAAGCTATAAGAACAGTTAGCAAGAAGCCTGCCACGGTCATACAGTTTGTAAGCAATATAAGTCTCTGTGTTTACTTGGTTGGGTCTGAGCGGCTGTGGGACTGGCGGGTGACAGAGATTTGTCCTGACTGTGGACAAGGCAGGAAAACTCTAGCTACACTGTATGATCGTGGAAGCCATGTGAACCATGTTGCTCTTCACAAAGTCACTCTTCCCACCGTTGGTGTCTGCCAGGCAAGCTCCCTGTGTCTTCCATTCTCACTTATTTTGATGGCTGATTTATTATTTATATTAATATAAATAACATTCCAGATAGTGGAGAATGACACATCCTGGCACACATGGGCTGTTTGTTTGTGTGTATTAAAAGTGTGGATTTTATTTTAGGAAATGTGTTGAACATGCTGTATTTTTAATATTTTTATATACTTTAAAAGTTCATCATTGTGTGTGTGTTTGTGTGTGTGTGTGTGTGTGTTTGTGTGTGTGTGTGTGTGTGTGTGTGTGTGTGTGTGTGTGAAGTTCTGATTCCTAACAGTTATGCTCCTCTTTTTCCCCAAATAACTTGCTTTTGATATTTTTTGATATTCTGGTCTGCTAAACTGAATTGTCTCAACTTCCATTTCACTAGAAAATGTTCTCTGCTTAGCTCTATGTTTCTAATTAAGCACTCATTAGTAGATATTATTTGCACAAGTGATGGTCCGAACGGTACTGTGTATTTTGACCAGGCTACATTCTTCCCCTTTATTTTAGCTAAGTTTCTACCACTGTGATGAAATATCATTACCAAAAGCAAGTTGGGAAAGAAAGGTTGTTATTTCAGTTGACATATTACAAGTCACAGTCCATTGAGGGAAGCCAAGACAGGTCCTCAGTGCAGGAACTGATCAGAGACCACGGAGGAATTCTGCTTACTGGCTTGGTCCACAAGGCTTGCTCAGGCTATTTTCTTGTATAACTTAGGACCATCTGCCCAGGGGTGTCATGGCCTATGGTAAAATACAATGATCTCCCATCATTAGTCAAGATAGTACCTCATAG
This sequence comes from Peromyscus leucopus, assembly GCF_004664715.2. Taxonomy (NCBI): domain Eukaryota; kingdom Metazoa; phylum Chordata; class Mammalia; order Rodentia; family Cricetidae; genus Peromyscus; species Peromyscus leucopus. The sequence goes on along the minus strand of NC_051067.1, from coordinate 24,660,138 downwards.
GCTTGCCTACCGACCAATATTAAGGATGCATTTCTCAATTAAGATTCCCTCTTCCCAGCTATTTCTAGGTTGTTGTTGTTGTTTTTTTAAGTTAGCAAAAACAAAGGATAAATAAATAAACACACCTTCCATGACTAGTACATTTTTCCTATTGTCTCCTTTCTGTCTTCCTGTCTATATAAGTAAAGTCTAGGTTCTAGTTATTTAAAAAAAAAAAATTATCTTTCACTGAACAGAATGATCTCTAGCTCCATTCACCTTCTGCTAATGACAATGCTGTTCTTTTTTTTTTAATGGCTGACTAAACAACATTGTGTATATATATCACATTTTCTTTACTCATTCACATTTTTGAAGATATTTTCACTGCATATGGAATTTCCTTGATAGATTATTCTCTCCTTATTCTTTGTTTTGAGATTATCAGTCTATTAATGTCCTGGCTTACATTGTTTCTGAGGAACTCTCTATTTTAATGCTCTTTGTGGTCATCCTGTAGGTTCTATTTCTTCTTCTCTGGCTGCCTGAGAACTCTTCTCTTCTTTGATTTTCATCGTTTGTGCATCTAGGCACATGTGCTTAGTAGTGACCTTGCCCTGTTCTGTTTTTATTCTCCTTAAGGCCTTTTGGAGTTTTATATCTTTCCATGGATAGAAAATTAGATTTTTTTAAAATTGTTTCGCAGACAATATCTATTTGGAAATGTTTTCTGTCCTCTTTCCCGAGTGGTGCCCACTATTATGCATGTCACACCCTTGGGTACTGTGCTGCAGCCCTTGAACGAGTCCTACTTCTTTAACTCATATTTTTGGTTGTGAGTCTAGCCTTTAACGGCTGAGCTATCTCTCCAGCCCCTTACTCTTTCTACTTGAGTTTGAATCATTTCTATTGACCACATTGCAAATTAGCTAAGCCTTCTGGTTTTGTCTTTTAATTTATAACATTTCCACTTAACTCACCCTGGATGTTGAACTATCCATGTTGTTGCCCATTCATGTCTGACTTTTCCACTAGATAACTGTTGTTGATTTTTTTGAGCCTTACTATATAGTCCAGGCTGACCTCACATTCACCATGTAGCCCACGTTGCCTCCAAACACATGTGAGTTCCCCTGAGCAGCCTTTCAAGTGTTGGCATTCCAGCCATGAGACACCATGCTCAATTTCCAATCACTTCCTTCTTTAATATTTGGTCATTCAAATTACCTTAAACCTTCTGTTGGGGAGAATTGATATCTCAAGATCTCTTTCTTCTTTAGTGTCTGCCTTAACTTCTTTTTATAATAGCTTGATTTTCCACATGTATTAGTATCTCCCATTCTTTTGGTTATTAGACATAGAATAGAGGCTGTAGAAGGACTGTCTTTGTCTTACAAGGATGTCAACTATATAAATAATATTGAAAATATATTCGGAGGAGGATGCTGTTGGTGTCTCTGCTATTAAGGTATAAAGAAGCAAAATAAACCTCTTGGAAAATGTGTGCCCAAAAGCTCGCATCCCAGGTACAAGACAACATTTAGCTGCCTCAAGAAGAGGGAATAGAAAACTAAAATGCTCCTTTAGGCAGACTTGTTTGCTGTCCAACACAATAAATGTGCATTTTTTTATGAAGGTAGGCTTTCTTAAATCCCATCAGAAAATATTTGAGTAGTCTAAATTAGGGTTATTCTTCTAAAATCAACCCACTATACCCAATCCTTCTGTCACAAATGGGCTTCAGGGCTCAATGAATTGTGGGACAAAATAGTGCTGCTGTGACTACCACTGGTGCTGGTACTCAGCTGTGTTTGTCCCATGACATAGGACCTCTTCGAGTTGTCCCAGAACTTAAGACACAATGTGAAGCAAACTGGTTGGTTTGTGAGTCAGGTCAACTCTTGGGCCCTTCAGAGTTCTTGATGAACTTCAGTGAATGCTATCTAGAGGTTAGAACTCCACTGGAATCTGCATGGGATCCCAAGTCTAAGATAGTTTTGTGTCTCTTCCTTTGCTACTGTGCCCTAGTAGTTATCTTCTGTTCTCTACATTCTAACTGTTGTCTTTTCTACTCTTCTCTCAAGGGCTTTAGGTACTTGGTTCATGGGGTAGGGGGAGAGAAGGAGAAGGAGGAAGAAAAAGAGGAGGAGGAATCAGGCTTTTTCCCCCATGAATGCTAACCCTTGTTTCACTGTGGTCCTGAAACGGCATGTCTCTGGTCCCCTGACTACTTGAGCACCTGGTAGACTAGTGGATAAAATAGCTTAAGCATAAACTTTTCTTGTGCCCTGAGCCCTCACCTGTAAGATGTTCTTACAGAATTCCTTACCACTCCCACTCTTTTCCTTTGTACCCATGTCTCTTGTACATGCCAGCTACATGCTGGCAGTTGGTCCAATCTGTTTCTCCCATGTTTATTCATCTTGGTTGTCATGAGGAATTAACTCTCCACCGAGTTCACAAAAAGACAATCTTGCAAAAAATGACCTGCATCTTTATGCCTTCCTCTACCAGCCAAACTCATGTACGGAAGGCTCATCACCAATAGAGTATCAGTAGAAGATGTTGTCTTTAGGAGGTGACTAGGTTAGGAGATCTCTACTGTCAAGAATGAGAGCAACATGCTTATAAGCCACAAATGGCCAGCTCTCCCCTTCTCCTATATCTTCTCCACAGTGTGAGAACGAACACAGGAGAACTGAACAGTCGTCCATTTGGAGGAGGGTCCTGGCCAGAACCTGACCATGCAGATTCTGGTCTTCTAGTTTCCATTACCATGACAGTAGCAAGTCAATTTCTGTTGGTTTTTTGTTTTTATTTGTTTTTGAGAAGCTATCAGGTTTTATATAAGTCGTGGCAGCAGTCCAAACAGAATAAGACAATGATCTGGCTTTTTCTTCTCATTAGGTTTGTAGCAATTCTCTCTGCAGCTTCTCACTCATCTAGGAGATGAGCCCAGGAAAGAGGATATTGTCTAACTCAATCTTCACATGGAATATTGTCTAACAAAAAAGACTATTGTTCAATCTGTTCACTCTACAAAGACTTCCCAAGCACAACTTAATAAGATTCACACATTATCAATTTCCAAACATGTGAACACCATGGTGAAAAAGTAATGTTCAAGATTTACTACCAAGGTACCAGGAAGGAAAATGAGTGGTTGTTAATCTCCTTAGTAAACTTGTAATCCCATCTGAAGACCAGCATCCTTAACATCCTTTCTCCATAAGAACTCTGAACTCTGTGTCAGTCCAGAGTAGTGGTTCTCAATCTTTCTAACGCTGCAACCCTTTAATACAGTTACATGTTGTGGTGACCCCCAACCATAAAATTACTTTCTTTGCTACTTCATAACTGTAATTTTGCTACTGTTATGAATCATAATGTAATATTTTTCGAGATAGAGGTTTGCCAAAAGGGTTGCCACCCATTAATTGAAAACCACTGGTCTAGAGACTCCTAGTTCCATGCTAGCCTATTTAGCTGGTTGAAGGAACTCAAGGCATCCTGCTTGTTCTCTACTTCCTCACTCAGTGGGATAAAGGGCCTGGCTCAATGCAATTTGGTCTCTTGAAGGCCCTTCAGAGGCAGACAATGGTTATTATACAGAGAGCAGCCATCCATCCACCAGCCATTTTTTTTTTCTCACCACAAACTTAGCTTCTGCCTGTTTTAAAATAAGGATGGCTGTTGAATTGAAGAAGCTTCAGAATTTTGCCTGAATGACAATTTGGGGGTTTCTATTTTGTATTCTGTCTTCAACAAGTAAGATGAATTATATGATTGAAATTTGGAGGAAGACCAAAATACACATTCTAATCTTCTTCTTCTTCTTCTTCTTCTTCTTCTTCTTCTTCTTCTTCTTCTTCTTCTTCTTCTTCTTCTTCTTCTTCTTCTTCTTCTTTTGTCAATTGTGAAAATTGAAACTAAAGAAATTCAACTCATTTTCCCAAGGCTACAAAGATATAAGATGAAAATAAAAACCAGAGAACATGATTGAAGACTCTCTTTGCTTGGCCATAAGAGGGTAATTGAGCAGATAGCTGAAGATGGCTGCGACCGAGAGTGGGGAGTGGGGACTTAGATGGATTGTATTCAAATCCTGCCTTTATTGCTAGCTGACATGAACGTAAACAAAATGACTAGTGGGCTAGTTTTTGCCCACTAGACACTAGCTAGCATCATTTGGAAAGGGGGAACCTCAGAAAATGCCTTCATGACATTGACCTGTAGGCAGGTCTGTGAGGCATTTTCATTATTAATGATTGACATGAGAGAGCCCAGCTCACCTGGGCAGGTGTGTTATACAAACAAGCTGATGAGTCACTGGAGAGCAAAGCAGTTAGCAGCACTGCCCCATGGTCTCTGCTTCAGTCCTTGTCTCAGGTTCCTGCCCTGACTTCCTCCAACAGTGACCTCTAAGATGAAATAACCCCTTCCCTACTGATGTTGCTTCTGCTCATGGCGTTTATCACAGCAAAAAACCACAGTGGCTCAGTCTCTCTAACCTTCAACTTAGCTCTTCTCTTCAAATAGAGACAATGGTGACAATGTCTTTTTCCAAGTGCTGGGATGATTGTTAAATAACTGTCATTGACACTGTGTTGCCAAGCATGCTCCATGTTATCTGAGGTTCTTTGAAACAGCAAAATGTCCTTTGTGATGTCCCTGTAAGGACTTCAAATGCATGAGCAGTAGGGAAAACTGCTAGACTAGAGATTCTTTGATATGTTTTCAAGGGCAGTGTATTGCCCCATCTCATAGGTGTCAAGTATGGGAAATGCCAGGCCAGAGTGCAGAGTTGTTTTCCAGTACTTGTTATACAGAAAGGGTGACTTGAAAACGGCTCTGATTAACTGAGAAAGCCTGTGTGCTTGTGAGCATGTGGAAGATGACATCACATCGTCCTGCCAGAATGGCAGCATTCTGGATGAAAATGGGGGTGGATGGGTGGGAATTTGTGGGGAGGGAGGGTAGTGCATGCCTTTAATCCCAGCAGGTGAATCTCTGAACTTGAGGCCAGCCTGCTTTACAGAAGTGAGTTCCCTGGACAGCCAGGGCTACACAGAGAAACACTGTCTCGTCTCGAAAGCAGCAACAACAAACAAACAAACAAAACAATAAAAAGAAAATAGGGGTGACGATGAGCGTAAGGGATGTAGTATGATGTGGATCAAAGGTACAAAGTTTCCTGTAGACATATTGGCCATAGAACTCACTTCTTCCCTTAAGAAATAGCTGTGGCAGCGTTAAGTGCCAGCTTGGAGTTTCCAGTGTGTATTTTCTGGCCAAGGGTATAATTTTTATTCCTGTTTATTGACTAAGAACTGCTCCATTTGCTGAACTAACCACGTCGTGAGGCCGTGGGGCGCCTTGTGGTTTTGCCTGCAGTACCCACTGCTCTCCCATAGATGGCGGCATTTCACAAATAACGCCCCCAAAGCAGCCTCCTAATCTGTTGACAGGATTAGAGACCCCTGTTATTTTACAGGAAGTAAATAAATCCTTCTGGTCTTCTGGAAACCTCAGAAGTGTTTGAGAATGGTAAGAAATTCTTTATTCCGTGGCGAAGGTATCAAATGAATATTTACAGCGTTTAAAACAATTACCCTAGACTGAAGCGGACTCCCTGCTAAAAGCCCTGCTTGCTTGCATTATCTGCTTTAGGGCCTGGCTACAAACTCCCACACAGTAGGTGTGCTTTGTAGGGACCAAATTTTTTGGCTGTCATAGGTGGGAGTGAATGGGGACAGGGACACTCTTCATTTTCTAACCAGATGAGGTGTGTAGAAACTAAAACTCTCGAATCATTGTGTAAATATAAACCACATGGTGGTGTAACTATGGGGAATAAACAGAATAAAGGATATGAATGTGAAGAAAAATTAGCAACTTGGTAGGTATGTTTAAGCAAAGGGTTAACATCACCTTCAAAGTCCACTGAAATTCTCAGTTGTACATGACGTCAAAGTGTCTGGTCATGAGCTGGGGCTTGGTTTTCTCTTTCTCTTTTCAGTTCTGTTCTTCTCTCTTCTTTCTCCTCCCCTCCCTTCCTCTTCTCTCCTTCTTCCTTGTCTGTGTCCTAAGATAGATATTTTGTTGTTTGTTTGTTTGCTGTAGCCCAGACTGACTTTAAAACCAGTGTCCCCAACCTCTCATACCTCAGCCTCCAAACACAGGAATTTCAGACTTGAAATACCACAAAAAGTTTAGTTTTCATTCATATCCGTGTGGGGTTTGTGTGTATTGTATGGGGGGTTGCTCACATGTGTGTAGGGGTGGACACATACGCCCACGAAGGCTAGCAGTCTACGTTATGTGTCTTCCTCCATAACTCCTCACTTTATTGCTTTTCAGCAGGGAATGCCATTAGTTGACAGGCTGCACTGACAGTTCCCCCAGGATGCTCCTGCCTCAGCCTCCCAGTGCTGGGCATACAGACACAGTTACCAAACAGGTATTTAAGTGGTGCTGAAGACCTGAACTCGGGTCGTCATGCTTGCATTGCCAACAGTTTGTCCACTGAACCACTTCCCCAGTCCTCATCAGTATTCTTAAATATGCTTTAGACATATTTCAAAAATGACACAAATAATTATCTATCAATGAGAGTTCCAGTGGGACAATAAATGATTGCATTCATTAAGTTCCCCAATGTTCTCAGATGCCTTGCATTTTTTTCTTTTTTTCTAATTTTATTTTTAGGACTCGATTTATTCTACCTTTCAACAAATTGATAATTTTTTCCCTAAACACAACATTTGATGTGTGAACATTAATCAAATTAGGTGAATGATTATCATTTTTGAACTGCACTGTCATATATTTAAGATTAAGGTTCCAGTGGAAACCATGCTGTGGTGACAATCTACTGCCTGGTCCTTCATTGGGGAATAGAGTCTAAATACTTGAGCAGACAATGGAGACAACTTTTCTTTAAATTCTGATATGAAATTGAATGGTTGAATATTGGTCTGCAGTATAAGACCCTGTACCATCCTTCCTTAAATTTATGAAGAATAATTGGATAAATTGATCTCACCACAAATGAAACTGATACCAGTTATTAAATGTAGTATTTGCTCTTCCTCCATTGTGCTCATCAGCCCCCTTAGATTCAGTATCCACAGGGGTAACACATAAATCCTAACTCTACAAAGCCAATAACATTAGCTCATCAAGTGTTATTAGCCACCACAGTATAGATTTAATGTGGGGCACTTACCTGAGCCGTGAGGCAAGCAAGAATTTAGAGACTTGATATACTTATCAGTTTCCTCTTGCTTCCTCCCAGTATGTGATGTCACATGATTGCATGTATGTGCAGTGTGATGGATGCAGCTGATAATGGCCTATGCTTATGGATGAGTCAAGACCCATCTGGAGTCTTAATTTGACAGGATTCAGCCTGCTGTAGTGAGAGCATTGCATATTTGGGTAGTATTGGCAACAAATATAATTCGATAATATGTGATGACATTAACATAAAGATGATAGAATTCAAACTATTAGTTTTGTTATTGGTATTTTCAGTGGATGATAATTATCCCCAACATTCTAAGTACTGCTCAAGGAAAAGAATCAGATGTCAGTCTAAAGTGTAACACTCTACAGTGCAATTCTTTAAACTATAGTAAGAAGATATTACCTAAGATCTACGCCTTAAAGTGGTCTTTAAATAAACAACCTTGTTTGATAGATGCACAGTGTTATACCCTAGATGTCTAAAACTTGACATTTTCTTTAACTGAGACTTTACATCCATTGCTACAGTTTGGGTAGAATGCCCCTGAAAGGCCTAGGGCCTAAAGGCTCAACTTTGCAGGTCTAGAGGAAGGCATGAGGTTACTGGAGGTATGCCCTTGAAGGACTGTGGGAGGCAGGTCTCCTCCTCTATCACTGTCACTTCCTGCCACTTGGTAAGGGCTCCTTACTCCCCCAATATGTGCTCCCACTGTAATGTGCTGCCTGTGTAGAGGCCCCAAACCAACGAAATAAACAATGGTTCATGACTAAAACTTCCAAAACTCTTACAGGAAATAAACCTTACTTCTTTATATGTTGTATTCCTCAGGCACTTTGTCATAGTGATAGAAAGACCACTGACATACTCAGTCTTACTCTTGTATTGCTGTGTAGAGCCATCATGACCAAGAGAACTCATAAAAAGGAAAGCATTTAATTGGGGGCTTGCTTACAGTTCCAGAGAAGTAGTCAATGATCATCATGGTGAGAAGCATGATAGCAGGCAAGAAGCAGGCATGGGGGTGAAGTAGTAGGTCAAAGTTTACATGTTATTTACAGGCAGCAGGCAGAGAAAGAGAAACTGGGATGAGCTTTTGAAACATCACCTGCAACAAGACCACACCTCCTAATTTTTCTCAGATAGTTCCACCAACTTTAGACCAAGCATTCAAGCATATGCTCATATGGAGAGTATTCCACCACAGCTACAAATCCCACTTCCCTTCCCCATCAGCCTCTGGCAAGCTCTCATTCTGCTTTATGATTTGGGGGATCTGACCATATTATATACAACATCATAATCTACGTTATATACATATCATATCATACATGTGGAACCATACAGGCCTATCATGCTTCTTTAGCATCTATCCATCAGTGCACATGAATAGTGAAGCTAGAGTGCAGAGGTCTCTCTGAGATTCACATTGCAATTGTTTTGAGCAAATGCTTAGCAGTGGTGTTGCTGGATGCACAGTAGTTCTATTCTAACCCTTTGATAAACCTCCATTTTCCATGGGGTTGCTGCATTTTACCTTCCTATCAATAGTGCACAAGTGCCCAGTCCAGTCCCTCTGTGACATTGCCAACACAATTTTAAGTTTTCAATGATAGCCATACACCTGAGATGAAATGACATCTACATGTGGTTGTTTGTTGGTTTTCTGCTGGTCACTGCTGATGGCAGACATCTTTCATACTTCTAGTAGCTATTTCTGTGTCTTCTTTGGAGGAATATCTATTAAAAGTTTTGCTCATATTTAATGAATTGTTATCATCACCCTTTTGGTTTATTTTTTGTTTTGTTGAGTTGTAGGAGTTCCCTGAGTCTTTCGGACATTAACTGTCTTGAGCATGGCCTGAGGATATCTTCAGGTTGCTTTTCATTCTCTTGGCTGTTCTCTGAGCAGAGAACTCATGGAAGGCCACACCACACAATTCCTCTTTTGTGTTTCATTCTAGATGCTTCATGATTTCAGGAGGTTACATTTAGGTCTTCAATGTCTTCTTAGTTAATTTTTCAGGGCTGTACTACAGTTTTAAAAGTTACCATTTTCTTTTCGACTCTGTCATCGGTCTTATATGCCCAACAAATCTGTAGCAATCCTCGTAAATCATCTCTCTTGATTCAAAACAAAATTAAAGGGTGCTTTTAGAACAATTAGAGAGGCTACGGAGATGGTTCAGTCAATAGAGTGCCTGTCATACATGTACAAGAATCTGACTTTGGATTACCAGAACCCACATTAAAAACCTAGCCTTGGGAGAGGGGCAGAAGCAAGCAGATCCCTAATGCTCATTTACCAGACGGCCACACCAAATCCGTAAACTTCAGGTTCAGTGAGAGACCCTGATCAAACTATAAAGGTTAAGAGTGATGAAGGAAAGCTATCTGACACTGACCTTAGGCCTCCATGTACACATACACAGCATCATACATATGACACAGCATACAAACCCACAGACACACTAAAGAATGATTGGAACCACTGAGGTGGGTTGTTTGTGTTGGAGACAGGGTCTCACTGTATAGACCAGGCTGGCCTCAAACTCACAGAGATCCATCTGCCTCTGCCTCTCCAGTGCTGGGATTAAAGGCATGAACCATCAAGCCAGGCTAAAATCTTGAGAAATTTTTAAAGCAAAGTCATTAATAGTTTCAAATGCCTCTTTGAAGTCATATAATTGCAAGTAAGTATGTGATGCAGGCTAATAAGCTAATATGACTAGCATATTTTCAGAAAGCCTGGAGAAAAATAAAAGATTTGCTTGAAGTTCAGTAAAAGTTCCAAGGCTGCAGTCTCAATGTATTACGCAATCTCTAAACAAACAAATAAATAGAATGATTATAATGAAACAATCATAATAACTATATAAGCCATTAACCACACACACAGACACACACACACACACACACACACACACACACACACACACACACAGACACACACACACACACACACAGACACACACACACACACAGACACACACACACACACAGACACACACACACACACAGACACACACACACACACACAGACACACACACACACAGACACACACGCACACACACAGACACACACACACACACACACAGACACACACACACACACACAGACACACACACGCGCACACACACACACACACACACACAGACACACACACACACACACACACACACAGACACACACACACACACAGACACACACACACACAGACACAGACACACACACACACACACACACAGACACACACAGACACACACACACACACACACACACACAGACACACACACACACACACACACACACACACACACACGCACACACACAGACACACACGCGCACACACACACACACACACACAGACACACACAGACACACACAGACACACACACACACACAGACACACAGACACACACACACACACACACACACACACACACACACACACACACACACACACACACACACACACACACAGACACACACACACACACAGACACACACGCACACACACACACACAGACACACACACACACACACACACACACACACACACACACAGACACGCACACACACACACACACAGACACACACACACACACACACACACACACACACACACACACAGACACACACACACACACACACACACACACAGACACACACACACACACACACACACACACACAGACACACACACACACAGACACACACACACACACACACACACACACACACACACAGACACACACACACACACACACACACACACAATCCTAACTACAGCTTGCTTTCCCCTTTGCATGAGTGTTCATGTAAAGATAATGAGAATCACAAGAGAAGTCATGTCCATTTGAGGGCTGGGAATGAGGTCACCAGAGCTGTTTGTCTGTGTTCCTGTGCTCTTGTCTTAGTTCATTAGACTTTTCCAGAGTTCGGTCAAGCCCAGCTTCCACACCTGACGCGGGCTTCTTGCTGTGCTGTCTGTACTGCTTTCAGATATGACTGTGATCTGGGAAACAGTTCTGGTCCTGTCTGCATTTCTGTAATAAATTGGGCACTTATTATTTCAGGTACCTAGGTAGACTTCCTCCTTGGTTGCAAATACCATCTGACACCTTATTTCTTCCTGTTTAAGGAGTTGGGCCTCACTCAGTCCCTTGCAGTGTCGCCCCCCTCCCCGTCGTCATCACTCCACATTAGTGTTCCTCATGACTGAAGGACTCTGCTCCTGATGTCACAGCCTTTCAGTGTATCCAGAACACTTCCACAAAGCTCCCTGTCAGAGCCATCACTCTCTGACCCCATCTCAGCCCTCAGCCTGATATTCAAGGTGATTCTCCAGCCCTGCCTTCCCAAGGAGCACTAATTAGGTCAGCTCTGTTCTTCCTGGCTCTGAACATGGCATGTGATCATCGAGTCAATGACTTCCTTCTCTTTCCCCACATCAAGCATAGTCTCCGCTCTGCATCGCCTGTGTCTAAATCCTCCTCCTCCTTAAAGTGCCAACTCTGATACAGTCACAGATTTGTCCCCGTTTAGAACTTGGCCCAGAACACTACCAAGAATCAGCAACCAGCCCCTAGGAGACAAAGTGGACCCAAAGGCCACACAGCATCTGTAATGTGTCTTTATTATTCAGGTGACAGTGGCTCTTCTTTTTTCCTCAGATCTTTCCTTGCATATGTCTTTTTTTTATTTTTTTTTTTTTTTTGGTTTTTCGAGACAGAGTTTCTCTGTGTAGCTTTGTGCCTTTCCTGGAACTCACTTGGTAGCCCAGGCTGGCCTCGAACTCACAGAGATCCGCCTGGCTCTGCCTCCCGAGTGCTGGGATTAAAGGCGTGTGTCACCACTGCCCAGTGCATATGTCTTAAACTCCCCTTCTGTTTATCTTTTTCTATCCACACCTAGACTGAATAAGTGCTACTGTTTCTGTAGGATTTTATACTGTGTACTGCACAGTAAGTACTGTGATTAGGTAACTCTCAGCTTCGTACTTATATCCCTCTGCATGAAAGCAACATCTCATAGTCCTGTTGTACACAGCAAAGGGAGTCCCCCCACAGCATGCTGGCTAAGCACCCTGTGCTAACTCAGGCCGATGTAAGTGCATAGATGAACAGGTTTATAGGTGCACTTATCTGAGCTGAGGGAAGCCCCACATGTCTAGAGAAATATTATTTCAAGGTGTGTCTGTGATGTTATCTTTGGAAAAGTCTAGCATTTGAGACCGTTGCCTGGGTGAAAAGACCATGCTGTCTCATAAGGGTAGGACTCATCCAGTCTGCTGAAAGCCCGAACAAAATAAGAATGCAGAGGAAAGGTGGACTTTGTGAGTTTATTTAAGCTAGGCCACTTATCTGGTAGATTTAAGCACCTCAAATTCTCAGACTTTAGGCTGATGCTTACAGTGTTTTTTCTATTGCTCCAGAGTTTGTGTTCTGTCTCTGCAAACGAATACTCCAGTTCTATTATCCTAATTTTCCCAAGTCAAATCTTCAGTTGCAACATGGTAAAAAGCTGCCGATAAATGGATACCATGAGGACTATGCACCTTTTCTATGGACCAGGCCATGGTGGAAAGTTGCCAATAAATGGATACCATGAGGACTACGCACCTTTTCTGTGGACCAGGCCATGGACTGTCACCCCTGCTGTTTTGCTAGCAATAGAACATGCAGCCACCAATATTCTTCTTCTTGTTGTTTTGTGCAAGACTAGCTTGAGATCATGGTCTTGACTTCCCACTGGTGACAATGTGAGTTTTAAACATCCCTATATTCCCTGAGGCATGACTTAGTAGGGCGAGAGAACAGGATTTGGTGATGGTGAATTCCATTACTTGTTAAGTGGAAATCATGGTAGTTATGTCAAAGGAATAGTTCATTGAAAAATAAAACCCATTTTAGACCGATCCTGATTACATAGTCGAGACTGCTCTTGAACTCACAGCAATCATTTTGTCTTAGCTTCTTGGGTGCTGGGATTGCAGATATAAGCTATCAGGTCTGAGAATTTCTAAAATGTTTTGAGAGTGAGAAGTAATATAATAGAACAAGTAATGTTTTGGTAAAGGGTTCACAAAGGAGAAATAACTGACCTAGAATTATTTCAATCTAGAGAGACCTAGGTGTTGTGGTACATGTCTGAAATCCTAGGAAGCTAAGACAAAAGAGTGTCATGATTTCAACGCTATTCTGGATTCTATGGCAAAACCCTGCCTAAAAATAAACAAAACTCCTGAAGCTCATGGGTTCCTTACTGAGGTCGTATGCACTCTGGAAGCTTGCTTACTTGTACTTGAGCCCAAATTATGGTCAGTCTAGGTGTGAGTTGACTGTGATTTGTTTCAGTTCCCTCCTCTGTGATTTGGAATAATAAACTCTCTTCTGTCTTTGCCATGAGATAGGCTTAGAGTTAGGTATAGTGAGTGGATCAGGAAGACGTTCAACAAAGACTTGTTGCATGGTATCTTCATTAGGAAGCATTTGGTTGCTGTATAAAATGCATTAGGGAATCAAGTTAAAATGAAAGTGTAGAGTTTTTTTGTGGGGAAGAGGATTTTGGCTTATGAGATTTTGGTCCATGATCCATTGGCCCTGAATTTTCTAGTTCTCTTACAAGGCAGCCTAGCCCATCACAGTGGGAGTTCACAGTGAAAGAAAGTTGCTTACCTCACAGCAGCTAGGAAACAAAAGGAGAGAAAGAGACTGGTGCGCCACAATCCCCTTGAAGGACAGACCCCAATAACCAGAAGACCCCCCTACCAGGCTTCACCTCCTGAAAGTCTACCACCTGCCCAGAGTGCCACCCTTCCTGTTCACTTTCTTCTGTTGTGACACAATTGTCCAACTGTGGCTCTTCCCACCCCTGGAATGCTTTTGAAGGGAGAAGGGTGATGAGCAAAGAATCCCCATGGATACTGAGCACAGATCTGACTGTGGAAAGAGAGATTCATCTGAGAAGAGAACCCTGCAGAAATAAATGACCTGCTACTTTGCTGCCTCAAAACCTCAGAAGTTTGGCCTCTTGAGTTACAAATACGAAATATGGCAAGTAGCTGTGTTCTGGAAGAGATTGTACTTCCTGGAAAACAAAACTAAATTCTTCTAGGTGACCTCTAGATCTTCAGAAAACAGTGGTCAGACAGCCATTGAGGATTTATTGGGCTAAGGCAGAAAATATGAAAAGTCAGAAGCACACTGGCTTGCTTTGAAAACAGTAGGAAACAATATAAAGGGGGAGTGGTAAGTAGCCATCTGTGAGTGACAGAAAACACAGAGTGGTTGCAATGGGTTAGAAAAGGAAGCCTCTTGCAATGTCATGCAAAAGAAACATAAATATGCTCTTACAAGCTATAGGACATGCATTGGGCATCTTTGATTTTTTTGGGCAGGGAGTGTGGAAGAACATTCCAATGTTAAAGATTTATATGGCATGTGTTTGATAGCCCTGATTCTTTAGGCATAGAGTGTGGAATGCTAACATCTAAGATTTCTATGCCTGGGATCATATGGTCTGGGTATATGCTGTGCCTCCATTAGTTTCTGACTGAGAAGACTGAGCTGAATAAAAAGAGGCAGGCAAAACATTTTGGTGATCACATCCAGTTAAACAAACCTTCCATGACATGAGCTACCTGGCAAACCGGGTTCCAAGAGCATGAGTAGCATTGCCATATCCTGTATTGAGATATTTGGTTACACTGTATAAAGATATATCACTGTGATTCATTTAATAAAAAGGTAAATGGCCAATAGCTAGGCGGGAGGTATAGGCAGGAATTCTGGACAGAGAGAGCTGTGGGAAGAAAAAAGGGGAGTCATGAGCCAGATGCAGAGGAAGCAGGATATATAGGAGGGAGGTTAAAAGCCACAAGCCACATGACAGTACATGGATGAATAGAAATGGGTTAATTTAAACTATAAGACTTAGTTAAAAACAAGCCCAAGCTAAGGCTAAGCTTTCGTAATTAATAAGAAGTCTCCAGGTCATTATTTGGGAGCTGGCAGTACAGAGAGAGACTTGTTACATATGGCATCCAACATGGGACTCAAATATCTAAACATAGGGCCAAAGAAAGCTAAGAAAAATTCTGGACAAGGAGCCAGAACTTTTATAGCTCTGAAGTCTCTCAGGAGGGCCAGTGCTCAGCATACAGAGGTGTGGTTACTGGCTGCTGCCTACAGGTTGGAGCCAGCTGCCAATGTCATGTGCTCAGCTGAGTGATGTGGCAGCTGGCATAGAAGTTTAAGATTTATCTCACACAGTTAGAGAACACTGCAGGTGCTCAGTAAAGACAAATCCAGACAGAAAAAAAACCCTCTAAACAGGTTACAGTGTGTTTAAAAAATGTACATAGGCTTAAGAAAGAAAACGAGTACAGACAGTCATAAAAAAATAGTTCATAAATAATAAAATAAAAACTTTAATGAAAAAATAAAGTAATAAAAAAGAACAAGCCACATAAAGATGGAAAATACACAGGGTGTCTGAATCCTGTATGATGCTTTGTTGACTTTAAATTTTTTAAATGCTAATGTACAAAAAAAATAGCTGCTGAGAGACATTGGATTATGGAAATTGCTAAATTAAGCCAATCAACATATTTTAAAAATGCCTTAACTTCAAAAAGAAAGTCACAAAATATGTTGTGTTAGAAGAAATGTTATGCCTTAGTTTCCATAGGAAACAAGTTATGGTTCTCTTCAAAATTAAGAAAGATCAGGTTTGACTTGGGGGAAAACCCCTGAGGATCTTGGCTACAGACATGAGGAAAAACACCAAGAAAGACTACAGGACAGGTGATATACATGCTGATTCCTCTACATGGGAACAGTTCTGAGATGGGATGAGACATGATAAATCTTGTTGGCTACAGAGTCCTCATGACTTATTATTACTTGCCATCCTTTTATATGACATAGATGGGGGTTTGGTTATACAGTCCAAACAGACTTCTAAAGTTGACAGATACCATTTACCTGCTCAAACATATAAAAAAAATCATCTTTAACTGACTTGTGCACATCACATATTCCATACTTGTGTTAATGCAGATATATATGCATAATTATATATGCATAATTACATATATATATAAAACTTTTAAAAATTTGTATGTTTTCAGAAAATTAAAAAAATACCAAACACCAATGAAAACAAGTAGCCCAGGTGATCCAGCCTCTCAGAGTGCCTCTGTTGCAGTTTATTCAAAATTTTGCATCTAAAAGATGGTCCAACCTCACAGACTACTCCATCTAGGACTTCAGATGAGCCCTGCACTTTCCAATTACACAGAGCTGGACAACAAATAATACAGCTAGGACTTGACCATTATCCCAATTTTCTCAGGGTCCCCTAAAGATGCTAGTTACCCCAGACAACAGGAAGCAGTCTAGAGAACACAACACCCACATTCCCAAGAGGTGGGATGGGTGGTTTTGTTCATTTGGTGGATTATAGATGTTTATTATCATTTAGGAGGGTTGGTTACAAGTTGTTATTGGTTATGGTTAGGAAAAAAGCTGAACAAAGGAGATTAAATGCAAGGTTCTCTTTCTGAAAGGAAAAGGTAGAGTAGAAATGATGGGATTAAAGGGTGGATTGTTGAGTCTACTTTTGAACAACCACTAGTCTCATAAATTTTACATTGGTATGGATTTTGGTACAGTGACATAAATTTAAAGCTGTGTTTATTATAGTGTATATAATGTTTGCACTCTTTTTGAAAGTATTATACCTATGCAGCTCATTTAAAATTGTAATGTAAAGTTTTAGTCCTTGAAAACTATTTAGGATAATTAAAAAACACAGGTTAGTAGTTAATCTTCTATAATAATCATACTTGTAGTCATGTTACGTATGTTTTCAAGGTTAAACAGAGATGTATTGTAGATAGATGGGTAGTCTTCAAATACTTCAGAGACCTACATAATATGGCATTAAAGATGTTTTAATAACCTAAGGCTTTTCATGACAGTAAGATATATTTGCCTCTGACACCACTAATTTACTTCAAAAAAGGATGATGGGTATCAAAGAACCTCTATATAGAGTTTGCTTATAGTAGCAAAACTAGCCATTTGACAAGAAACTGCCCTTGCCTTGACTGCTGGCAGTATTCTAGTCAAATTAGATGAGCAGGACACAAAAGAAGGTGACTGTTGAACTTTGCCAAGACAAGGTAGGACAGTCCTTCCTGATTCACAAAAATGTCCGTCAAGTATCCTAGGCCTGTAGGCCGAAGTTGGATGTCCCAACATTGCAGAGTAACCTTGGGTGACTGTCCAGACAGCTTGCTGTTTCTGTAATTCCTATAGTTTTGGAAGTTGCTTGCTCTGCACTACCTGTTTACTCAGGTAATATTATATTCTTCCTGGGTCTCTGATGGAGTTGAAGATGAGACCATTATAGATACAGTTTTCTTTGTTGCCAGATTCAAATATAGAAAAATGCTTGACAGGAATTACATTTTTTTTTCTAGATTACTCAATAGATTTGATAATCTTATTTCTCCCTGGGAAGTTGGTTCATGCTTTCATTAGTGTTTTCTAAGACTTTGACAATAACTTCTTAGACATTTACTTCTTGCTTTCTTTTGTTTATTATTGAGACAATATCTTGCTCTACAGCCCTGACTGGCTTAGAATTTACTCTGTAGCCAGGTCTAGCCTCAACTTTATAGCAATCCCATGGTCTCAGCTTCCCAAGAGTTAGAAATACAGACCTGAGGCAGCATGCCCAGCCAAAACAGTTTACTTACTTAGTGTAGATACAGCAAAGTAAAAACACCATGGTGATGGCTCACTTTCCTAAGCAAATTTTGTAATTTTTTTTCTACTGTAACATGGAATTTCTTCTTACTGTGCACAAAAATGCAAACATCCTTGATGAGATGTGAGAAATATCCTGAAAATTCTTAATACTGCCTTTCATCCTCTCTTGCAGGAAAATTAATGCTGGTTAATGTGAAGCCCTTAGCTTGATAATAATTGGACACAATTATCAGCAAAAACAAGTGTGTTGTGCTGCATAGACTTTCTACTAGGGACTATAATGACCACTCTCTATATTTGCTTTGGTGATCCTTGACCTTGGGTAAAATACACCTGAGAATTTCAAACTAGACAAAGACAAAATATTGACATTAGTGGGTAGCCTTGAAAGTACTTGGAACATGTAGAAACAATGTCAGAAGACACAGCATAGAAGAAATCCAGATATTTCTTTTCAAAAACATGGTATTGGTGTATCATTTGAGTTTTCAGTGACATAGTTAACAAGGTAAATAAAATGAAGAAAACCTGTTATTTACAGGAGCACATTAGGTGGAACTGAATCAGTAAAGGAAATGTAAAGTTTCCCTTTACTGAATGACATTATCCCATTACCTTGTATGATCTAGATAGGACCAAAAATTGATGCACATTTCATTTAAGCAACTTAAATTGCCCTAAATTGATATTTTTAACACACTTTTTTATGACTAAGGTTTTAAATACTCAGGTTCCAGGATGAGGGCCAATGCCCTGGAAAAACTTTATTTCAAAGAAACTAGCCAGTAGGTGAAAAGCAAACTCTGTCTCTGTCTCTGTCTGTCTGTCTGTGTCTGTCTGTCTGTCTGTCTGTATGTCTGTCTCTCTCTCTCTCTCTCTCTCTCTCTCTCTCTCTCTCTCTCGCACACACACACACACACACACACACACAGCCACACACACACAAATGAATATGTGTGGGCAGGATGTGTACATTGAAGAAACAGACACAAGTTTTCAGTGTATATTGTTGCATGTTCCAAATAGGAAGGCAGAAATTAAAATGCTGTGAAAACCAAAAGGTGAAATAGTTACAAGTTTTAAAACTATGGTTTGGGGTTTGGGACTTTTTTGTTTTGTCATGATTTTTTTTCACAAAACAATAGAGGATAGACTAAATTAGTCACAATAGGAATAGTAGAATAGATGCATGCATGATACTTGTGACTTAATCTTATCACAGTTGGCAAAGAACACTCATTTACACACATGTGAGCATGTGTGCATGTGTGCATATGCACACACACACACACACACACACATACACACACACACACACACACTTCATGAAATGGAGCAAGCAACAATGTGGAAAATTCGGCTCTAGTGATAGAATGTGTCCAGGTCCATGTCATTGAGACTTATTTTTCCACTTACAAAATTAAGGCAGCTTTTACACTATTGTAGACTCTATATTACAGTATAAAAGCATACACACTGAACTTTCTGGAAGTGATTAATAGTGAAAGTGTAAATTTTTTGTATCATTTGGTCTAGCAGTTACAGTTCTAGGTTATTAGTCAAATATGTTAAAGACTAGGCAGATATTCCAGTAAAATGTTGCTTATAAAACAGAGAAATTAGAAATGGCCTAAATATTCAATCACAGATCCCAATTAAGTGAAGGGTCATTTACATAGTAGATATTATGAAAAGTATTCATGGAAAAATATTAAAGATACACAACAATCACTTTTTCTCATTTTGTACTAGTTTAAAATGAACTTTTAAAGATTTATTTATTTTATGTTTATGTGTGTGTGTTGCCTGTACAGATATTTATGTGCCTCATATGTGCCTGGTGACTGTTGAGTTCAGAAGTGGGTGACAGATCCCCTGGAACTAGAGTTATGGACAGTTTTGAGCCACCATATGAGTTTTGGGAACTGAACTCAAGTCCTTTGTCAGGGCAGCCAGTATTCTTAACCCTTGAACCATCTCTTTAGGTCCACACTTTGTAAAACTTTTAGTGTCTTTTCGTAGTACAAATTGTATTACCATTTTACACAGTTTTATTATTTTCCATTTCTCTAAACTAAAGTCTGTAGTAGTTAACTACTAATAACTAGTGTAATTTCAAGAGAGATTAGAGAAGAGGCCACTGGCTGTAAGACTCCAGTGTTTGAATGGCAGATATTGGGGTCAGATTTCAGACTTAATTTATTTCATATTTTCAGCATCTGCAAATCGGTACTCTCAGAGTATTTGCATATTTACTCCAAAAAGGATCATAAAGATCTTTAAGTTGATAAGGCACCTTTGTAGATGTAAGATTCCGTGACACCATTATGAAGAGGGAAGCTAGAACTGATCTTATCAGCCATCCACCCATTAAGGAATCTCTCGGTTCTGTCCTCATACACACGATAAACCACACAGAACTTACTGTGCCGGGTTGTCACGGCTCCAGGGAGAGCCTCTCGAGATTGGGTGCCACAGCACAGCCCGTTAGGGCATGTTTGAGACATTCACAGATCAAAGATCAACCTGTGTTTCTGCGCACACCCACAAGCCTTTCTGGGGGTGCTTCTTCCAGCCACAGAGACAGAAAAACGGTAAAAATAAAATAAAATAGCAAGTGGACAACCCATGTAATATCCCCATGCAATGTGGGCTTTGACACCAGAATCCAGTTTTACAGGAGAGAAGTTTAGCAAAAGGAGGCAGTGTTCTGAAAAGGCACAGTGAGACACAAAACAGGAAGGATGACTATCACCCACCTCCTTTGTTTCCTCTCACCCACCACAATAAGTGGATTTCTCTGACTTTGCTCTCAACCTGCCACTGCTTGTCAGAGACCCTAGGTAGCACAGGGAGAGGTCTACATAGTAAGGAGATGGATCTTGATTTGTATGTGACTTGGTATTGCAGTATCAATAAACCTTTTCTCTCCTCATCCACCCTGACTGCGTTTCCATTTGAATTTACACACTCTGAGAAAGTCAAGAACTAGCTCTTGGCTTAGACCTTAAAGTTAGATACCCTGTAATCTGCTGTGGGAGATGTTATAAGAAATGACGGTCAGGGGCTAGAGAACTGGCTCATCAAGGAAAAGTGATGCACACTACTCTGGTGGAGGGCCCAAGTTCACAGCCCTCCATATTAGGTGGTTCACAGTGCCTGTAACTAAAACTCCATGGGGTCTGAGGCTCATAGCCTACTTGGGCACCTGCATTTGTAAGCACATACCACAAGACACATAATTAAAAATAAACCAAAGCTATATGAATATAATGCATTCCCATACTTCATCTAGTGGCTTTAATTTATACTGGAAAGCTGGAAACCACCCTAATGAGTTCAAAATGGTAAATAACAATAAAAAAAATAAGGTCTTCCTTAGTTCAATACATTAAAAAAATAAATTATACAATCCATCCTAACCTTGGACCCTAAATAATGAAAAATGTATGAACTGGACATCACATTAGGTATGGAAACTATTTGAAAGTGAATACAGTATTTGTATAAAACAATGTAATAAAGGTGAAGAATTCCTGCATTTTCTTCTTCCAACATTCATTATCAAATTATCAATCTTTTGGAAGCCCCTGGTTGTTTTGCACTGAATCTGCACTTAAAGGGAAAGATGATTTAAAAAACACAACATCCAAGGGCAAAATAAAGCACTTTGAACTAAGTGGAGCAGGTCAGACACAAAACACTACTGTGTAGCTGAACATGTGAGCTCTACTTTCCAGGATTTGCAAGGCAAATTTTTCTTGTTTTTTATAAATATCAGGAAAAATTTGAATTGTTACCATATCTCTGTATGGTATTTTATAGAGTGAAACAATAGGTGTGTTTTTGTCTCCAACTGCATACCAAATGCTACTGCCTCCCTGAAGTGATGGTGCATATTGGGAATCCCAGGCCCATAAAAGGATGAAGAAGAGGGTTGTGAGTTCAAGCCTGGGTAAGTTGCATAGTGAAATTGTCTCAAAATTCTTGTAACGAAGTGATGGTTTTGTTAGGTCGGAATGCTATTTGAAAAGTCTGCTCATTTGGCAAATCCTATCATTGCACATTATACAGTAGATATTTCACCAGGGCTGTTTTTCCTTCTTGACTGACCGTCATTCCTTCATTCCCTCTTTTCCTGCTGTTGTTGATGCAGGGTCTCCTGGGAAGCTGTTCTGTAATTCACAATCCTCCTGCCTCAGACTCTTGATAGTATAATAGCTGTCTACCTCCATGACTGGCTTTACAACTTTCTGGCTTCTGCTCTTTCAAATCCACTCTTTCTCTCTCCCAATTATACAGCAATCATTTTATTTGTAAAAAGATTTGCTTTCTGGTAAAGACTCTGGCTACCTGTGGCCTTTGTCCTGGTTCTTCAAATTAAGCAATTTCTCAATGACTGCTCTTGCCCTTCTCCTATCTTCTGTATCAGGATTAAAGTCATCAAAAATATTTCATCAGGATTAGCGAGATGGTTCACTGGGTAAAAGTGTCTACCATCAAGTCTGCCAACCTGAGTTCAATCCTGAGGCCCATGGGTAAGTTAGAGAACTGAGTCTTCCTAGTTGCCATTCAGGTTCCACAGATGTGCACAACACACACACACACACACACACACACACACACACACACACACACACAGAGAGAGAGAGAGACAGAGACAGAGACAGAGACAGAGACAGAGACAGAAACAGAGAGACTAAGTAGACAGATAAAATGTAAGATTTGTGACTATTTCACCTGTCTTGGAGATCTCACCCACCTTGTCTCTTTACCCTCCTTTGCAACATCAGCTTATCTAACATGCCCACACTTCACTGTCACCTTTTGATGTCTCATATCTCATAAAGATTAGTAAGTAATTTTAATGTTTATAATTTTGTGAGCATTAAAAGGTAAACAAACAGGCTTGGGTATAGCTCGGCAGTTTAGCTATGAGGCGGGTCACTTGTCTAGCATAGGTTTGGCTCTCAGAACATTGAAAATAAACTCAAAATATGAAGCACAAATCTTAGTGCACTGTTCAGACAATAGGGACTACTGCTGTCATCTCAGAACTTCTTCTCCAGACTATCGATTAAATTGAGAATAAGAAAGTGATTCTTCAACAGAACCATTTCCCAATCTACTCTTAAACCATAAACTTCTACAAAGCCTTCCCACTCATTGTATGCTTTGTCAAAATGGACGTGTCTTTCTAAACTTTTCTATTTTTTCACTTTTTGTTTATACTCTTGAGAAATGCCTCTACTCTGTCAAAACCTTACTCACTCTTTGGAAACAGGATAAGTGCCAACTCTTCTAGAAAATGTCTCTTATTGTTCTGGTAAAAGAAAGAGGGAGAGGAGGGAGGGAGGGGGAGTTGAGAGGGTGACTTATTGAATATGTTGAAGTAGATATAGGAGAGATGGAGGCGGGACACTGGGGCTAGATATGTTCATATTTCATTGTATAAGTTTGACAAATTCTCAAAAATAGTGAAAGACTACAACTAAATGTGTGCATGTGTGTGCTTTGTGGAGATGTTTGCACCAGTCCATTTTGAGGCTTCAACATGTCACAGTTACTCCCAGGGGGACATTCTCCTTTGCTACCTGTTCCTCACCATGTAACCAAGAGAGCTCAGTATCCTATTTTCAGGATTCTGTGTGGATACTCAAATCCTAAGTTCCTTCTATAAAATGTGTATCAGGAATCTTAAAGAGTCTTTATTAATAAAACAAACCCAGAGCCAAGTATTGGGGTGAACACTGGAAGATCAGAGAGACAGAACAAGCCACAGCTAACTTCATCTGGCCAACTTCTCAGGTGATCTTGTTTCCTCAGACTGGAAGTCTCCATGTCCTCATATTCGAATGACTCTCAGCTGTGCTGCTAGAAGCCTGAAAGCTTAACCAGCCAAAATGCTGCTAGTTTCTGGTCCTCACGCCTTATATACCTTTCTGCTTTCTACCACCACTCCCTGGGATTAGAGGCTCACTTTCTGGGATTAAAGGCGTGAGTCACCATGCTTGGCTGTATCCTTGAACAGATGGATTTCTGCCTCTGAAATGCTAGGATTAAAGGCATGTGCTACCACTGCCTATCCTCTATGTTTAATATTGTGGCTGTTCTGTCTCTGACCCCAGATAAGTTTATTAGGGTGCACAATATTTTGGGGAACACAATACCACCACAAAAATGGACTAGTATTGCATACAGTATACACACATCCTCCTGCACACTATAGTCACTGCTAGGCCACTTACAATACCTGTTACATGCAAAGAAAGAACTTCTCATCTTTAGGACAAATTATTTTCTCTAAATATTTTGACCCATACTTAGTTGGTTCTGTGGTGGTACAACACACAGATACTGAAGGCTATTTTTAAAAGATGCCTGGTCCTCACTGGACTCATGGTCACTGATCTTTTTTTTTTTCCCCCTGTAGACCAGGCTGGCCTTGAACTCTCAGAGATCCACCTGGCTCTGCCTCCCGAGTGCCAGGATTAAAGGCATGTGCCCCGCCACCCAGCGGTCACTGATCTTAGAAGGATTTATTGTCAGTACAAATGCATTATTTTCTGATGAGATGTTTGAGGGTAACAGGGAAGAAATAGTTGCATGAATTCTCATGTCAAAGTGTGTGGCCACCTAAAAATATAGGGATCAGGAATGCCAAAGGACATGGTATGTATAGTCTCCAGATCTTAGATTAAAGGAAGTTTTTCTCATAATGGTTGGTGCACTGGTAAAGAAAAATTACACTTGTGATCATCAGCTTACAACATGGTTTACTTTGGCTCCCATTGCTTCTTGTAAAGGGGAAGAAGAAGGAAGGTTGACCAGCAATCAGATTGCTGTCAATAGAATGTAACAAATTGAATTTGCAGATGTTTTCAAACTTGGAAATAGAAGAAAATGACTACAATAAAGGTTACAATAGTGTGTAGGAAACAACAGGCCAATGAAAACAGAATGTTCTCTTCTTAGGAGAGGAATAATAAAGGCAAGGGTCTGGAGAGAATAATTACAGTAAAGTTCAGCTGAATGATGCAGGGTGAGGGCTCATTTTCCTCCTACAGTCCAAAATGAGAACACGATGCTGATACCCTATTATCATTGGAACAAATCTGGCATTCTGTAGGCCATTAACTATCATCTCCTAGCTTACAACACCCTCTGATTTCATGATTTTGCCCAA
Organism: Peromyscus leucopus; assembly: GCF_004664715.2. Lineage (NCBI taxonomy): Eukaryota > Metazoa > Chordata > Mammalia > Rodentia > Cricetidae > Peromyscus > Peromyscus leucopus. Next base: position 24,634,942 of record NC_051067.1, on the reverse strand, counting down.
GCTGTGCCCAAGAGTGCAAGGCTTATGGTTTCTTTCAGCCTAATTATGAAGGTGGATGGCCCATGTAGTAAAGTAATATAATGGATGATAAAGCTCCCCAAGAGTCTCAATGCAAGGCCAATGCAACACGTGAGCTAATGAAAACCTGGGAAACTTTGCAAACAAAGCCCTCACAAAGGCAGACTCCAAGGTAATGTGGAGGCATGCACTTGCGATATGTGGATTAGAGGCAGAAATTCTTAAGTAAACTGGGACTGACTTTCTACAAGATATGTGATTACTGGATTGGTTACAGTGACTATACTAGAAAGAGATCTCAGACATGAAGGAAAAGGCTTTCTGACCATGTCCTGGGTCCAGGAAGAAATATTTGGGTAATCAGAACCACAAAGGTTGTTCAACATCCTCAATCAAAGGAGGATGCATATACCTCATTAACTTATCACTCTAGAGTAGCTCAAAGTTGGACAATGAGATATCAAAATGAAGTAACAAATTGTCATTACACAGCACAGATCATCAGCATAAGACTTCTGACTATCACCCATATCCTAGATGGCAAGGTATCTTGATCCACTACTGAGCTAAGTCTGACTTAAGCCTTCAATTTTACAGCCCTAGGGTGCTCAAGGAACTCCCATGGTGTCCTCTGCCTCTGCAGCTCTGATACTGAAGTGTAATGTTGTTGTTTAAGTGGTGTGTGTAGCACACCTGCCTGGGGAGATGCTCCTATTTTCAAGGTTCACAAATTGTCCTTCATTAGGATTGTTTCTGCTTGTCTTTAATTCTCTCTCTCTCTCTCTCTCTCTCTCTCTCTCTCTCTCTCTCTCTCTCTCCCTCTCTCTCTCTTAAACACACATATAACACCTATGTACATATGCATACACCTTGAGTCATAGAAATCATGACCAAATAATTTCAGAATATTGCCCCAGAACTTTGCCAGAAACAAACATAACAGTAGTTAGTAGTTAGTCATCTATAATAATCAAACTTGTAGTCATGTTAGGTATGTTTTCAAGGTCATACAGAGATATATTTTAGATAGATAGGTCATCTTCAAAGACCACAGAATATGGCATTTAAGATGTTTAATAACCTAAGGCTTTTCATGACAGTGAGACTTGTCTGCTTCTGGCAGCTCCAATTTACTTTAGAAAGAAGGATGGACATTGAAGAACCTCCTTATGGAGTTTGCTGTCACTGTGCCAAAGCTAGCCATTTTGGCAAGAAGCTGCTCTTGCCTTAACTGCTGAGAGTATGCTATACAAAGCAAGATAAGCAGGACACAAAGGAAAAAGACGCCAAACTTTGCCAAAACAAGGCAGGACAGTCCTTCAAAATTCCTGCTTCATAGTAAAGTCTGCCAGATATTCTAGGCTGGTAGACAGAAGATGGATGCTGTAACATTGTAGAGGAACTTTGAGTAACTGTCCAGGAAGCCAGATGTCTCTTAGTTTTATGGTTTTGGAATTAGCTTGTACTGCACATCCTGTTTATTCAGGTAATATTATATCCTTCTGGGATCTTTGATGGAGTTGAAGACTAGATAGCTACAGGTACAGTTTTCCTCATTTATGATAAAAGTAAATTGAGTATAAAACTTTGGACTCATTAAGAGAGGATAGATAATGGAGTATTTTCTCTGAATTTGCCAAATGCAAATGGACTGGATATTGTGAATGTAATTCTTACCTGATAATTGTTTTTACTGTACATAGATTAATTCATTAAAGTTAATACCTTTCCTTTCTATTTAAACAATACCTGATAATTGTTCTTACTGTACATAGTTTTATTGTGTTAGAGTCAAAACCTTTCCTTTTTATTTAGACAACAAGGGAAGAATGTCATGGAATAATGTTTTTGTACACCATGAATATGTGTCATTCTGATTGGTTTAATAAAAAACTGAATGACCAATAGCTAGGCAGAAGTTCCAGGCATGGAGGATGCTGGGAAGAAGAAGGTGAAGATGCCAGGGAACACAGAATAAGGAGGATGGGCACTACAGAGAGGAAGTAATAACACCATGAGGCAGAAAGTTAATTAATAAAAATGGATTAAATTATAAGAGCTGGTTAGATACAAGCCTAAGCTATAGGCTGAGCTTTCATAATTAATAATAAGTCTTCTTGTTGTGATTTGGGAGCTGGCTGGAGGGCCAGAAAAAGTCTGACTATGCCCTAACATTCGTTCTGGTGCTTAATCCTATCAAAGACCCCTACCCTACATTGTACCAATAGTAACAAGAAAAGGCTCATAAACATACTACTATTTGCTGTTTGGGTTATGATTTTTGCAATTCTAGGGCTTCATGTGTCCTAGGCAAGCTCTCTACCTTTGACCCATACTATTGCCAAGTGGTTCTCAACCTCCTGAATGGTGAGACCATTTAATATAATTCCTCCTGTTGTGGTGATTCCCCAACCATAAAGTTAACCTGTAATCTGCTACTGTTATGAATCATAATGTAAATATCTAATATGCGGGATATCTGGTATGCAACTCCTGTGAAAGGGTCATTTGACCTTCAGGTTGAGAACCAGTGCTCTAGCCCACTGTGAACTGTTTTATGTTTAAACAATGATATTTGTCGATTTAAAAACACATTAAATCCCTGTTAAAGAAATAACAGAATGGGCTAATTACTCCTTTACCTGCAGCCTCTCATCTGCAAAACAGAATCAGTTCCTCATTTATACAAGGCTGCTGGATGAGACAGAAACTCTGAGCACATGAAGAAGGGCTTGGCATTTACAGAGGACTATGTTTAGCTCACAACTAATTGTTTGATTGGGTGGCTTTGCTAGTGATATCCTTGTATAGAAATGTAAAGCTTCACTGTGGACCATGAACATACTTCATGTGTTAAAAGGATTACCCTGTAACTTGGTTCTGTTAGGCAGTGGTAGGAAATTTAAGAGGTTATATCCCTTAAAAGTCTTCCAGTTCTTGGGAGAATATCGTTGAAGAAGGTAGTGGGACCCAGCCTCTCTCTACCTTCTCTTTCTTATCCTGGGCTGTGAGATAAACAGTCAAAAGTTCTGGCTGTGGTATGCTGCCCTCTACTAGAGGCCCCAGAACCATGACTCCATGTAACCATAGGATAGAAACCTCCCCAATTTTGAGGCAAAGTAGACCCCTTCTCTTCATAAGCCACTTAGAATGATGCAACATGACAAAAAAGCAAACAAATGATGCTTCGTCTCTCCCTTTCTTAAGGCATTTATTCTTGTAAATTTGGAAATTGCAAGTGGTTTCACAGTATATTTTAAAAATTACAGAAATTTATTTGGCAAGCAAATAGGGTTAAAAGGCCTCGTGATGTTTGTTTAGGAATATTCCAAAAACTTATAATTAGAAAAACAGGGAACAACTGGCCTTTGTTTTTCTTTAAAATGAACTTTGGTAAATGCTTTTGTTTTGTTAAAATATGTCTATCCATCTATATGGGTTTCTCCTGATTTTTCTTTTGCTCTTTTTCTTCTATTTGTTTGTTTTGTCTTATCCCAGTTTGTTTTATTTTTATTATTATTCTTTAGATGTCTGTTATCTAATGAGAGACAGAAAAACTGTAGCTCCCATCCCTGATGGGAGAAGAGGTGGGGAGAATCTTGAAGGGGAGGGGAAATCTTAATCAGAATATGTTGTATGAAAAAATCTATTTTCCATGAAAGCAAAAAACCAGTATCATTTTAAAATGATACTGTATGTAATTTCATCTAATTAAATACTGTTTGAGCTACTGTTTCAATTTCTAACCAGTGTTGGGCTCAGTACTTTTTGACATGGTTATTCCAATTCCCACTTTGAGATTTGCAGAATTATTTTAGTCCAACATAGAACCTCAGAACTCTCACTGTCTCTTCAATTACTATGCACAGAAAATATTTTCTTAAAATATTTAGCCATGTTTAAAAAACGTGTCTTATCTATGAAATATATATCATGCATGATCCTGACCAAATATTTTGTGACATGAGTAACTTTTTATTATGTTTGTTATCCTTGTGGACTATGACATAACTCTGTTCTATAAATACATTTGTCATTAAATGATTTAGATTGAAAAAGCAGTACAGCTGGATGTCAATATCTGCCCCCTTTTTTGTTAATTACATGCTTTTAAGAAGTTGGCACAAAACAGTTGTTACAAGTGCCACTCCTGAATCACTTGTACATGTCACCCCCAAGTAGTGGAGGGAACTGCATACTTGAGATGCTGCCCATCAGATAGCAGCTTTTGCTTTATTTGAACTGTCTTTGATCACACTATTTCAAAAGTAGTTCGTGCACGCAGTTAATGGGACAGTACAGGACAGATGCTGGGCTGGGCTGCAGGACACATTGTGGACTAGAATGGCAATGTGCCCTCTAGAGACACGGTTCTGCTGCTTGTATCTGTCACTCTGGACACCGCTTTTGGTTGTTTTCTGCTTTAGATGTGGGTCCATCTTTAAGAACCAAGTGGTAGCATGGTGGGCTCCACCTTCAACAGCACTTTAAGAAATACCTCAGCCCTAAAAGGCCCACTTGTTAGCGCCTTCATGGCTAACACCCCTGTCTCATATTCTGCAAAAGACGCTTACAGAAATAAGGATTGTTGTTTCAGTTGAAAGTGGTTGTGTTTTAAACTAGACCCAGTAAAAGGGAAGCAGAGTGGATTTTGTTGGGAAGTTAAATTTCTGGGAAACCCAGAAGTAGCTTTAAAATATATGTATGTATGTATATATGTGTGTATATATATATATATAATGTAATTCTTTATTGATTCTTTGGGAATTTTATATCATGAACCTCAATCCCGCTCACCGCTCAGTCACTCCATATCCACCCCTCACCCCTGCAGCATCCTTCCCCAGAAGGAACTCCCCCAAATTAATTAAAACCAAAACAAACACAAAACAGACTCTGTCCTTGTCTTTCCTATCTCTCCAATACCTCTTCATTCGTCCTATTGGCATTGGGAGCTGCGATGTGTCACACAGTAGACCCTATTGGAGCTGACCCCAGTGGTCTAGCATAAGCCTTCAGACGCCGTCTCTGCTCTTTGGCTTGGTTTGGCACTGTTCTCCATAGAGCCTTTGTGTGTAGCAGACAGAGTACCACCCGAAGACTCACAGCCCATAAGGTAGAAACTCTAGCTGGAAGTAGCAGTGTTGATCCCAATATCTGTAGAGCAAGCCCAGAAATCTGTTCCTACATGAATTACTTGCCTGTCCATAAAGCATCCTTTGGAATTATGTCTACCCCTAACAAGGAGATAGAAAAATCTTCTGAGCATCTCCATTACAAACACAGGAAGATAAAAAAGATTGTGTTTGTTTGTTTGTTTGTTTTATGAATGCAGAGAAAGGATCAGAAAGCATGCTGGTCAATACAAAATTCAAATCTGCATCACATATCTTGGTAGCCAAGATGTTTACCTCAAAGATTCCAACACTTGCATTCCTAAGTGAAGAAATTCAGAAGTAGGCTTATTTTTAAATATATTTTATATATTGTATTAAGTGAAGAAAAGCTCTTAGTAAGATTTTTCAAGGAAATCCTATGCAGAGTCCAAGGTAATTTACTGTCAGCTCTTACATAACACACATACACACACACACACACACACACACACACACACACACACACACACACACACATCTGTATCTCTGGAAACTTCTAGTAGTGGATACTTTACACTAGATCTGACATCTCTCACTCACCCAGCAACAGTCTACACATTCTAATTTCTATTGCACACAGTTGTCCTGACTTGAACTGGACAAAACTAAAGGAAAGTGTTTTTATAACCTGAACTGTTCCTCAAAATCATTTTGAAAATGACTTTGCATCTTTTAATGAAGCTAAAATGGATTGTGGTCCTCATGCCAAATGTGGGGGAGCCTTCAAGGCAGTCCCAGAGTTATCAGCTACTATCTCCTTCTGTTTCAATTTTTCTTTCATTCCCAGAATAATTTATGGATCATGCCATCAGTGAACACACGCTCAGAAGTGGCTCCTGACCAGCATCAGCACAGTAAAAACTGTAGCTCAAGGGCTCCAGTGACGTCAAAGAAGGCATGGTGGGTGACTCCTGAGGGTTCCAGAAGAGAGTGTTGTTGAAAACCTAGAATAGATTCAAGAAAGTTAAGTACATTTCAACCCAACGGAATTTGGTTGTTCACTGAAACTTCAGCATCATATACAGAACCAAAAATCAACATAAGTAATGACTGGGGTTTGTAATCTGTGTATAACTCTTAGCAATTTTACACTTGCTGACTCTCATCCAGTAGTACTTCATGTGCTGACCATGCAGACATCCCAGTGATTCTTGCCAGGAATGCACCCACTTTCCACAGGCAGTGTGAATACAGTCTATCAACCTTCAGAGGAAAGAGACAACAGAGAACAGTGTGTGAGCATATGGACAAGGAGCCTGTGGCTGCTCTCCTTTTTATTTTCATATTAAGAGAATCATAACAGTTTCTCAGATTACAAAATTTGTGTGCTTATATGGGTCCTATTTAAAAACACAACTTATCCATTTTTCCCTTTCTTATTAACTTCATACATGCATACAATGAATTCTGGTCAAATCCATTCCTATTGCCTTCTTATCTCCCAACCACTTTTCCCCAACTTCATGTGCTCTAATAAAAGAAAAAATAATAAAAAATAAAATACCCCCCCCCAAAAAACCCTATTAAATCCACTTGGAGCTACCTGTGCGTGCATATGTTTAGGGCAATCTACTCAAAGCAAGAGCAGTCCCTTAGGGGCTGCATCTCCGAAGAAAACTGACTCTCATTCCCAAGCAGTCCTCAACCACCAATAGCTTCTTCAGACAGGAGTGGGAAGTCATGACCCCCTTCCCCAGCCATGTTGGAATTTTGGATGATCTGATATTCCTGTGTCTTTGTGTGTGTGCAACTTTATGGGTGCTGTCCTTTTCTTTCTGTAGAAATATTTTCCTTAAAAGGTCAATAGATCATAAATAGTTTTGCTTTTAGTTGGTAAAAAATCATTTGGTTTTTGCCTCTAATTGCACAAGACATTTTCAAAGATATCAATCTTTAGGTCAATTCTAGTAAAAACAATAGTAGTAATGATCAAGAAAATTCTAGTGATGGTATTGACTGGAATTTTCTTTCAGCATTTTTAACTGTCCTGACCTTTTGGCTCATAAATTTTCTGAAAAGAATTCTCCTCTCGTTGCTCTTCTTTTGTGTGCGCCATGGCTGCAGCTCTTCCTCTTTCCACTGTGTCATGGCCAGCGGCCCAGGCAGCCCATCTAACTTTCCTAGTTAATAAACGTTTCTTCCTCCTATGACATAATTTCTAGGGTGGATAATTGGTTAAAATATCTTTTTTATAAGTTTTAAGAATTGCCCTCAGATTTACACTACACAACTAAAATTTTTTAATTTTATTTTTATTTGTGTGTGTTTGTGTTCTGCTGCTCATGACAGCTTCCTGTTAGGTACAGGTGGTACACACACACACACACACACACACACACACACACACACACACAGAGAGAGAGAGAGAGACAGACAGACAGACAGACAGACAGACAGAGAGAATGAGAGAATGAGAGAGAGACATCATCTTCTTCAGGCACATGGAAGACCTTGTGCACAAGACTCAAGAGCAACACTTTTTTTTTAGTACTCTGCCTCCCTTGGCATCTTTTCCCAGTGGACCACGGTTCTGACATTGACCCAGAGGTTGATGAATTGGCCCAGTCCCTTGGTGGGATCTCTTCTGCAGCTTTCTGTGTTGTCTGTTGAAGTGTACCAATTGGAAGCAACAATGAAACAAAGCATTCCATTTTCTGCCTAATGTTGCATTTTAAAGAATTTTAAAATTTAATAGGGAATGGCATATAAGAGGAGCAAAATAGGAAGAGAGAATTAAAATCCTTCCCAAATGTCAAACAATTTACTATTTTAATTTAAAAAATGCCACTCTGCTTCCTTGATATAGTGTGGAGTCTGGACCAAGGAGACATCATGCTGGAACTTTGTTTTGGTGTGGTGATTGCAATTGTTTTCTACACACTACTCAGCATCCATTAGTTTCTTAAAATGCTGAGTCTTTATAGATAAAGTAATCACAGATATGGTGTTCTCATATAGCATATCAACAGGTGCAGAAACTTGGCCCCATACTAGACCCACACAATGGTGTTTCATCAGGTGTGACTCTCTAGGTTACTGTTCTGTAGGTTTGTTTATTTTTCTTGGGTTTCATCTGTTTATAAAAGCTTCAAAACAAGTTGAGACTTTCTCTTCTCCACTTGCACAGTTTGGCAGTATCACTGAGAAATGCCTGCACATAAAGTTCTGTACTACGGGGAGTTGTTTCTTGAAGGGCGTCTTGCTCTGTCCCTCCCAAGCCATGGGCAGTCACCCACATCTTCAGCTCTTCATTGTCCAGATGTGGTGACTAAGTTCATGTACAGTTCTGAGCTTCCGAAGTCCCATGCTCTGTTTGCCCTGTTATTGTTGCTTTTCCATTTTGGTCTCCGTTGTATTTGACCAGAGTTGTATCCGACTCTCCTAGAAAAAAATTCGGGGCAAAGAAACATGAATAAATGCATACCTCTACTACTTTCCAAACAAGTCTTACCACATTGCCTTGGGAAGAGCTTTGAAATTAAAGCTATATTTATTTTATGGAAAATATTGAAACTCATGTCAAGTAATCTTACACTTCAGTGGGTTCTTGTTGATATTATCACACAATTTGTTATTAATGTAAACACATAATATCTTAGTAAGGAGTTTGCAGTAGACCATAGTAGTTTTATTTCGGAATCTCAATAAGCAGGATCAAATATTAATGACTCTAGAACATGACTTAAGGAGAGAAACAATGAACTTGAAATTTGAACCCTTTGTCTTAGTTCTAGTACTTTCTACAGGAGCCCCTGAGAAATCTCTTTCATGTGGTTCTCACTCTTATTTGTAAAATTTTGTAATTCCTGCAATAAATAAATGGTCTGATGTATTTGTGCCACATGTAATCAAATATCTGTATCTTTTACTATTGTTGTGGGTAAAGTATGAAATGCCCCCCAGAAGCTCATTTGTTCCAAGTTGGTAGTGCTATTTGGGAAGACTATGGAATCTTTAGTTTGTACATCCTCTCTGGAGGAAGTTGGTCATTGAGGGTGGCCTGGAGACTTTATTGCTGGGTCCTATTTCCTGTTTGCTCTCTATTTCCTGGATGTGGGTGCAATGTGAGTAGTCACCTTCCTGCTCTTGGTACCTTTCCTTCCCAGGCTGCTGCCATGACTTCCAGTGTCGTGACTCAATGAATTCCTTAATTGCAAGCCCAAAACAAAACAAACAAAATTACAACTCAGCTTCTTCTCTCTTCAGTTGCCTTTATTAGGGCATTTCATCACAGCAAGAGCAACAGGATCAGTAACTGATAACAATTATATTGTGTGGAATGAGGGAGCACAGAATGACAAATAGTGCATGGCCTAAACAATGGGTAGCATGGAAAATAAAACTTAGGATCATCATGGATAATTACTCTCTATCCTTCATTTTCATCATCAAAGCTTCAGCTGATTTTCTTCAGAATTCTGTGATACTACATGCCTCCAAAAGATCTAAAATTGGCCGATCTCATTCTGCTAAGTATTGTAAACATGTATTAGTTTCATATTAATACATCAAATCACACTTTATTGAGTTTATATTGACAAATACATTAATTTATTATATTATTAAGGATTATGTATTTATTCTTCTTGAGACAAAGCTGTGATAGATAGTTCATGCTTGCTTGGACTTCAGCCTCCCAAGTAGCTGAGTTACAGCTGGGATTACAGGCTTGTATCATCACATTTAACACTAAAGATACTGCAAGTGTAGCAGTAGCTCATCCTGCTATAGGCTTCATGCTGTTGAATATCCTCTTTTCCTTGAACACAAATTTTTTTTTTTTGGTTTTTTTCGAGACAGGGTTTCTCTGTGTAGCTTTGCGCCTTTCCTGGAACTCACTTGGTAGCCCAGGCTGGCCTCGAACTTACAGAGATCCGCCTGCCTCTGCCTCCCGAGTGCTGGGATTAAAGGCGTGCGCCACCACCGCCCGGCCACAAATTTTTATACAAAGTTACTGGGATCTATAGCAATTTATTGTAACATGATCTTGGAATAATTTAAATTCAAAATCCAACATTTGCCAAGTAGTTGTCCAGTTATATTGAGCTATATTTTCATTACAAAGAATGTAATAATGAAGGGAATACACAAAGGGTATCACTTGCTCTATGATGTGCAAGAAAGTGATGGTGATCATGAGATTTGCTCATACATGATGTAGACACTGGATAGTGTGTGTGTATAACTCAACAATGCTGTTTATACCACAAGTCAGACCACAGAAGTGGCACTTTGATAGCATCTAAGGAATCAATCTTTGAGTAATGACCAGTAGGCTGAAAAATTGATTATAAAGTGATGTAGCATATGTTCTTCTATTCTTACATGTTTCTCTGATTTTTGCCATTTAAAGATCTCCAAAATATAACCACAACTATTTACTGATATTTTGCTTGTTTGGCTAATATGAATACATGTAGTTGAGTATCTCTTTGTGATAAATTAAATGTCACTCGGAAAGAAAAAGTAATCATTTCATTTGAGCTATGTCAGCTAAATAGTTTTTAAACTATTATAGCGCAGGTGATGGAAAGAAATGAGCTGTAAATGAATGAGTTCATTTATTGATACAGAGATGAAAAAATTAAATGACATTTGAAAATGCATGATTTTATTTTTTTTAAAAAAATGTCATTTACCTCTAGCTTTTTGAGTGCTGTAAAGTGAAGTCAGAATTTTTTTCTCCACACATTTCTTTTTAATTTTTCATAATGATGGGCATAGAACACTTGGTTTAAAATTGAGAAAAACAGTTTCAGAGTGATAGATGTAATAAATGTAAATCTATTAAGTTTTGTGTTGTGTTATATATTAATGGTACTAGTTTTATACTATTCTGTGAAGATATATTTTAGAGGGGACATACAAAGGCTTATCAATGCATTATTTTTTTCTGCTTTGAAAAATATTTACTAATATTTTAATTAAAATAGAATTAAATCATTTTTCCTTTTTCCCTCAACACCTTCCTGAGTATCCACCCTCCAACCCTTCCTGATTCCACACCATTCTCAAACTGTTTCTTTTATTATTGTTGTTACATGTAACATTATTTATTTGTATATGAATGCACAATTATATAAAATTTACTGGGTCTATTTTTGTTGTTTATGCGTATGTGGTTTCAGGGTTGACCACTTTGTATTGGATAGCAAAATATGCCTTATCCCTGAGAGACACAAATTCTTCTTCTCCCAGTATTCTTAGATACCTATAGGTTTTTGTCTAGTGGGAGAACCCTGTGAAAATCTCCCCTTCCACTTTGTCATGTAGTCTGTTGATATTGCCATTGTTTCAGTCTTGTTTATGTATCCATTTTGAGGAGAGACTGACTTACCACACCTTCCTGATACAATGGTTCTTACAGTCTTTCCGTCCCTTTTCTGTGACATACAGTGAGCCATAGATGCATGAGCTGTGATGAAGATGTATCCTTTGAGGCTGGGCCTCCAATGACTCATTGATTTCTACGTTGTACCCAGTTCTGGTTTTCTGTGATGGTCTCCATTTTCTGTAAAGAGAAGTTTCTTTAATGAGGGGTGGTAGCTATACTTATCTGTGGCTATAAGATAAGATTTACAAATGTATTAAGGAATTATACTTTCTAGGAAAGTGGCTGTAATAGATTTATTTTCTATAGTTCATCACATCACTAGACCCTGGAATCTGGCTAGCTTTCAGTACCAGGTATGATTTTCCTCATGTGGAATGAGTGGCCTTAAGTTCAATTAGAGAGAGCTGTTGGTTGTCACCAACATATAAATGACACATATTTCACCTTTACAGATACCTTGACACACTGGTCATTGTTGTGATTTGTAGATATTATAGCTGGGTAGAAATAAACAGTAGAAATATCCATTTCTGTTATAATAATTTTAAAATACATAGAAATGTGCCACAGCCCACGGAAACTATTCACATTGGGGTGATTCATTTATTAGTCTGCCCAGCAAATGCTATGAAATGCCTACTGAAGTAGATACCTTTGCCAACTCTGTGTGAGGAAATTAATAAGGAGCCTAACTCTTGGAGAGTTTTAGAAGCCATGATGGTACAAATAAATCAGAAAGAGATTCCCATATACCAACAGTTGTGTGGTGTATAGAGAGATTGATTGATAAGCATTGAAAGAAAATGGCCCCCAAACAGAGTGGCACTATTAGGAGGTGTAGGCTTGTTGGAGTAGGTATGACATTGTTGGAGGAAGTATGTCGCTGTGGAGGCAGGCTTTGAGGTCTCATATATGCTTAAGCTATACCTGGTGTGACACACACAGACTTCTGCTACCTGAAGATCAAGATATAGAACTCTCAGCTCCTCCAGCTCCATGTCTGCCTGCTTGCTCCCATGTCCCACCAAGACAATAATGGATTAGACCTCTGAAACAGTAAAGCTATCCCATTAAATGTTTTCCTTTACAAGAGGTGCTGTGGTCTTGGTGTCTCTACACAGCAACAGAACCCCTAACTAACAACCATTACATCATCTGAGGTCATTCTCCCATCTGTAGTTTAACACACACTAGGAGAAATGATGTTGGCTTAGAGAACTGGGGAAGTTATCGATTCAACTCTCCAGATGCCTATCTCCTTGGAATCAGTTTGTGGGACAGGGGCACTATATTAGCCTGATCATTTATAATAGGCATCCAGGAAAGATCCTTAGATAAAGCTTGGTCAAGAAATTGAAAATATCCTTTACTTTTAGTAACTTTCAATGTAATACACAAATAATATACTCTAGCACTTCATATTTAATTATTTTACTTAATTCTGCAGCAGAGATGTAAGCTAACAGGTGATAACCAGTTCAGAGCTATGTTGACTCTTTTCTGACATCCATTCTCTCTGGAGATCTACAATCAAAAAGGATGCCTGCTCCAAGGCCCAAATCATTAGCTATGAATCTCACTCTCCCAGAAGGACCATTTCCCAGTCAGCAGTCACAGAGTTGGCCATCTTCCCCGGGAACAAGCCATAATGCACATGGAAGCACTGGTTTTCATCCATCCCTGTCAACAAATGCTCTTTCTAGTTTGTTGTTTGAATCCACAGTTTTTCCTTGCCAAGGCATCCTACACACAAGCACAGAGAGAATGGTGCATTTGTGACTGAGATCCAAGCCCTTACAATGGCTTCATGGGACCTTTCTGGCCACCAGAAGCTACCTTTGTAAATATCCTAGGTGTGTTTTGAGGTGATAACTTCCTTAGCCAGCCTTTCCAGTGGGATCCAGATCTCCTTGCTATCCTCCCCAGGTATGCTCTTGTTTTTTTTTCTGGAGCTGCCCAGGGCCTTAGTGTGAGCTAGCTGAGTGTGAAGACCTGACCTCTTGACTTGTTTCCTAAAATCACCTCTTATTTATACGCGCTGCCATCTGACATTCAATGCCCCCTTTTCCATTGCCATCACCTAGATCTTTGTATAGGCCTTGGCTCCCTAGAATATCATCTAGACTCTCATGCTGCCTAAAGTCCTGCTTCCTTCTGACATCACTTGACAACCACAATGGCGATCTATCAATAGCCCAACTTTTGCTTTCTTGTGTGTGAACAAGAATTCATTGCCTACTGTAAAATAAATAATTGGCATATTTAGTAACAGAACAAACATGGGGCAGGAGATGGCTGAGAGGGTTAAAGAACCTGTCAACAAGCCTGATGGCCTGATTTCAATATTCTGGGGATCCATACGGCAGAAGGAATTGTCCCCTGCAAGTTGTCTTCTGACCTCCACTGTGGCACACACACACACACACACACACACACACACACACACACACACACACAAGTAAAACACAAGTAGATGAATAGATAGATACAGAAACATAATCTAAAAATCATTTTAAGTGAACAAATGAATACATGGTTAATGTTACTTGTATGACAAGTTTCCAAGAAGGGGCTGGAGAGACGGTTCAACATTTAAGAGCTCATACCCCTGTCAAGAACTCAGGTTCTGTTCGCAGCACACACATCAGGCAGCCGGCAGCAACTGTAGTTCCAGAGGCTCTGCCTCCCTCTGGCCTCCTCAGAGACCTGCATGCACCTGACACACATAAAATAAGTACACACATACACACAAGTTAAAAATAAAATAGTCTCAGAGGAAGCCAATGTAGCGGCTCTTTGTGGCATGCTCTGTTGTTGAAGCTCCTCAGTGAGAACACCTTGCTGCTTACAGATGGTTATTTTTAGTATCTTGCTTATTGAAATCCATTTTCACTCCTCTTTCTTTAATGAACCTGAGCAAATAAGCAGCTAATATTCCAATCACAGACGTCTTTTTGCCTTTAGAATTACTAGATATTTATATTTAATTTTCCATGCAAAATAACCATTCATTTTCCCCTTTCCCCAAAAACTTGATTTTAACCTCTAATGCCTCATTTAATCTCATGTAAATGAGAACACAAAGGTACCTAGGACTCATCTCTTTAAATTTCTATCTTTGAATGTAGAGAAATGGAGGCCCAAAGAGGTTTACAGAGTGTCTTCTATGACTCAGAACAGGCTACAGCCAGAAGGAAAACAGAGTCCTGGTGTTCTTATTCTTCCCTGCTTTAACTTGAAAAGTACTTTATGGGACCAGTGAGATAGCTTAATGGGTAAAGGTGCTTCTGGGACAACCCTGATGCCCTGAGGTCAATCCTGAGAGCCCACCTGAAGGTGGAAGCAAAGAACAGAACAGACTCCACAAAGCTGTTATTTGATCTCCACACATGTGCCTTGGCACATGCCCTCAAACACACACACACACACACACACACACACACACACACACACACACAAAATCAACTGAATTAACTGAACTCTTTAATTACTGGATATATTTAGAAGCTAAAGCTCCATAATAGTGAAAACAGGCTCAATCATCACATTTTCAAAACATTCATCTGTTGTCTGAGATTGGCCCAATTGTATTGGGATTATGGAAAACTGAATTCACTTTTATAATTCTACATAGGAAATAAGCATTTAAAGATTGATTACTTAGGGTTGTTTTATATTTAAATATCTTCAACATAATCTTTGTTTTATTACACCTAACATTTTAGCATTTATTTATTTGTATGAGTGTATGTGTGTGTGTATGCATGTATGTGTGCATGTATGTGTGCACAGTATACCACAGTGTGCATATGGAGGATAGAGGACACTTGTAGGAGTCAGTTCTCTCCTTTTCCAGCTAGATGTTGGGGACCAAACTTCAGTCCCTAAACTTGACAGGAACCGCCCTTACCCTCTGAGCCATCTCATTGGTCCTCGTCTCAAAATTTTATTATCCTTTGTCAGTAAAACTTTATAGTTTTGAATTTCATAAATATGGATTAAATTCCTAGATTAGTTACAAGGACAATAATTGAAAAATATTTAGGTGGTGTAAATTTTAAGGAATGCATTTTCACATAGTTGTTAATAATAATAGATAAATGCCCCAAACCAATTTTTATTCCTTCCAAATGAGATATTATCAGGAGCTAAATTTCCAATATGATTTGACAAGCCTACTCCAATTTCAGGCTAATACTGCTGATGAAGACTGAAAGGAATCCTTCTCTTTACTGGGATCCATCTATTGACTTGCCATGGCTCCCTAACTCTGGAAAGGCACTTGATGCTCTGTGAATGTGCAGTTCAGCTGTCCACGTGAACCAATAATATTTATTAAGCAGTAACTCCATCCAGATAGCATCTCTTCTAGTTTTGCGGTATCAGGAAACTTTCCTGGAGTCTCCAAGCAGACTTCTTTAAAGTAGAGATGACATCTACCTCAAGAATTAAGTCAAGGGGCAGGAGCATAGTGGCAGGCAAATAGTAAATTGAGGCCTTTATTGCTTAAATAACCCATTATTCTAATCTACTGATAAAATTAACTAATTTTATCTAATTTAGATATTATGTTGTATTTTATTGATAAAAATCTACATTCCAGGAAATTCTGAAACTGAGTATTTTTATAACCCAATTTTAATTTTGAACTAATTCATTATGTACTAATTCATCCAAAGTCATTGCAGAAGATAATTAGCCAGATCAGGCATATGATGTTTAACATTCAGCTAAAAGCAGAGATTTCAGTAGCTAGAGAAATGACTGATAAAGTGCTTGTCACTGAAGCATGAGGGTCTGAGTTTGGATCCCCAGCACTCACATAAAACATTAGACTTGCAGCACATCATCAATCATTCCAATGCTGTCCAGGCAGAGGCAGGTGGATCCTTGAAGCTCACTGGCCTGTAGTGGGTAGCCATTCCAGCTTGGATCTGGAAGTTCCAACCCCCATTGAGACTCTGGCAACTGTCACGCCTACGAGGCGGGGCCAGGGGAGGTGCCTGGAGACCTAAGACCTGGATGGGCAAGCGCTCCCTCTGTTCTGGGGCCCTCAACAGTGAAGGTTGACCAAGCAGAGCTCCAGAGAACACTGCTGGACTTCGATATACCTTCCCCAGACCCCACAACCTATCTTTCCCTTTTTTGTAAGTTACCCACTAAATAAATATTCCTTTTAACTACATGGAATGGCCATAATAATTTCACCAATACTGGCCAGTCATCCTAACTGAATTGAGGCATCCAGGTTCAGTGGGAAGTCCTTTATCATAAAATAGAGAATGATGGATGGCATGCAATGTGAACCTTTGGCCTAGAGAGAGAGAGAGAGAGAGAGAGAGAGAGAGAGAGAGAGAGGAAAACCCACAAAGTTCTATTTTAATTGTCTAAGAAGGCTGGACAGTTGGACAGTAGACTAAAGCTCTTCATTCCTGATCCTGTCTAGAAAGGTTTATCTGTTGAGCATAGCATCATCCAAGCTCCCTTGGAAATGGCTGAGGGACTGAAAGATTGGCGATGTGTTGTGTAATTACCTGCACCTGTCTATCTGGGAACATCCTCCGTGTGATTATGGATCTGGTGCAAACCATCAGACGTGGGGTTTTATTGTGTTTCAATTTCCCTTCACATCTCAATCCAGTCCCAAGGCTACCTTTTGGCTTATGAGCACCCTCATTCAATACAAAATAAATTGGTTTCACTCAAGAAGAGTGGAAATGGTGAGAAATATAAACCACCTTATCCTTGGCAGTCATTTGCATTGTTTTTAACCAGCAGGAAGCACACAGGAAAAAGAAAAGTAAAAAAAAAAATTTTTCTTTCCTCTTAACAAAGTTTCATCTTTATCAACTAAATGTTCTGACACTGACTTCAAAGTCCACACCAGTACTACTCTTCCAGGGTTTGAGAGGCAGTGTTGGAGGGACATTCAGAGGAAGGCCTGCACTAGTCTTGGCAATGGCCTGTCTGCTTCTAATTGCAGGGGAGGGTGGGTAAGCTCAGCCCCTCTTGGATTGTATGACAAAGGAGGAAAGGGGACAGTTCCAAGTAGGGCTTCATGAAGCCTCTGCGTCTGAGCTTCCTCCACAGCTCCATCTGCCTCTTCAGAGAGCTCCAGCCTCCCACTGTGTGCAGCTGAGGTTCAAACACTCCTCGTGGCCTAATGATTGAGACAAAGATGACTTCCTCCAATCATCAATAGCATTCCTGTCCTGACACATTCCCAAGAACCCCATCCAAGTGTTCCTGCCTCGCATACCCACCGTGAGAACAAGATGGGATGATTTGCCTCCCTTCCCTTTGGTGGTCCTCTCTGTGTGGAGATCACGTGCATCTCCATAGGATATCACATTTTTGCTTTCTTTTTCGATGTCAAATCCTTGGAAGATCCTGTCTTTTGGAGTCCATAAGTATACCTGGAGCCAGAAGAGGATATCACTACCCAGAGGATGAGCCAGACTGCTGTGCCTAAACACTTAAAAAGACATTTGGAGGAAGAGAGCATCTGCAAATGCTGATGCAAATGGGGTTGGAACATCTCCTTTGATCAGGAAATAGGTGGAACATAAAATGTCTGGTGCACCATGTGCTTGCAGCAAACCCATGTCCTGAGAGCCCATCATCTCCAGCTCCAGAAAGCATCAAGGGAGAGAGGATGAAGGTTTAAAGTACCAGGCACTCTGTAACCACTATCATTGGGTTAACCAATAGTTGTTTTGTGACTTCTGCAAAATGGTCAATTAGGTGTAGTTCACATACCAAATCAGTAGCTTTTCTGACCAGTACACAAAGCCTACATTGCTATTAACAAGAGAACTTGGCTGGGGATGTAGATAAGTAAAAGATCACGTGAGTAGTATACGTGAGGCCCGAATGTGCTCCTCAGCACCAAAAACTAACAAAATAAAAGTAGCTATGCAAGTTTGCTTACGTACACCTTATGTTCTATAGTTTTATTGTTGTTCTTTGTTTTGTGGGTCTCACAGTCTCACTCAAAAGGACAGGGAACATGCATTCCACTTCTCTGCACATCTGGGTTTTGCTTGCTCATGACAGAAACCACCATAATTTTCTTTAATTTTTGAAAGCAGGGTGAACATGACATGGGCCTGTGATCTATCATGGTGGATCTACCTTGTCCGTCATGGTGTGAGCACATAGCGGAACAAAGCTGTGCATTTCACAGCAGCCAGGAAGCAAAGAATGAACAGGAGGGGACTGAACTCCAATGTCCCTATGAGACCAACACAGGAAAAATATACCTTGCATGTTAAAAGTTCTTTTTGTAGTTCAGATGGTTAAGAATAAGTTCCTGTCCGGCAGTGGTGGCATATGCCTTTAATCCCAGCACTTGGGAGGCAGAGGCAGGCAGATTTCTGTGAGTTCAAGGCCGGCCTGGGCTACAGAGTGAGATCCAGGACAGGCACCAAAGCTACATGGAGAAACCCTGTCTCGTAAAACCAAAAAAAAAAAAAAAAAAAAAAAAAGTTCCTGTTTGTCCTGTGTAGCGTGTAGCTAGAGTTTTCCTGCCTTGCCCATAGTCAGGACAAATCTCTGTCACCTGCCAGTCTCACAGCCGCTCAGCTGCTCAGATCCAACCAAGTAAACACAGAGACTTATATTGCTTATAAACTATATGGCCATGGCAGGCATCTTGCAAACTGTTCTTATAGCTTAAATTAATCCATTTCCATAAATCTATACCTTGCCATGTGGCTCGTGGCTTACTGGCATCTTCACATGCTGTTTGACCTGGTGGCGGCTGGCAGTGACTCCCCCTGCCTTCCTGTTCCCTCAATTCTCCTCTCTGTTAGTCCTGCCTATACTTCCTGCCTGGCCACTGGCCAATCAGTGTTTTATTTATTGACCAATCAGAGCAATTTAACATACAGACCATCCCACAGCAGTCCTGTGTTAAGTCCTAGTTAAAGAATAGTCCCTGCTTGTTCTGTGTTTAGTCCTTGCAAAACAGGGTTTCTATTTGTAATTAAGAGTAAGTTCCTGTGTCTTGGATCTGATGTAAAGTGCTCACAACCCCATTCACGGGCTGTAAATCTTTGCCCTTGCTCCTTCCCTTTGGAAGGAACATTTGTATCTTTCTTTCTTTTTTTAAAAAATAAAGAAATTAATTTTAATTAATTAATTAATTATTTTTTTTTATTGATTCTCTGTGTCTTTCACATCATGCGTCTCCATCCCATTAATTTCCTGTCCCTTCATATCCAACCTCTGCCCTTGGAACTTCCCCCACAAAATAAAATAAAATAAAATTTAAGAGAAAAAAGAAAACCATGAGGGAGAGAAAGAAAATATCAGTCTCATTATGGAAGCTATAGTGTGGCACAGTAGGTCACACAGTAAACCCTTTTATCCGTATATCTTTACTTGCAAGTGTTCATTGCAAAGAGTCGTTGGTCTGTTTTAGGTCTCTGGTTTCTGCTACACTATGGATGCTGGGCCCTTACCGGAGCTCCTCTTGATTATCCTGTTGTTGCCCTGTGTTGTGGAAATCCTGCAGCTTTGTGTCTGCAGAACTGATCCCTTCATGTGCTCCAGCAGATCACAGCCTGGGTGGATGCTGGGGTGGTGCTATGGGATGTCTTTCTGTAGCTATGAATATGTGTTGCTACCATAGGTTAATAAAGAGGCTGCTATAGTCTATGGCAACACAGAATAGAGCCAGGTGGGAAATCCAAGCAAAGAGACAGGCAGAAGGAAGGTAGAGTCAGAGGAGAGGCTGAGTGCTGCTGGGGGAGCAAGACACAGGTAATGCCACAAAGCCTTGTGGCAAAACATAGATTAGTAGAAATGTGTTGAATTAAGTTGTAAGAGCTAGTTAATGATAAGCCCAAGCCACAGGTCTGTTTGTAACTATTATAAGCCTCTGAATGCTTACTTGGGACCAAGAGACTGTGGGACACAGGAAAACTTCTGCCTACAGGGTGGGCCAACACGTAACCCTGGTTCTGGGTCTGCATAGGTGCAGGGTTGGTCATTCGGCCAGCTCTCTCTCTCTTGTCCTCACCACCAGGATGAGCTCTCCTGCATTGTCCTGGTGAGTTCACCCCTTGCAGAGATGAGCATGGGGCAGGACCAATTCTCCTGCTTTCATATCCTCAGCATTGGATCTTCTACATCTACACCTTGAGGATCAGCTCTATTGTGCTGCCCAGGCATGGCATATGGGCCACTCTCCTGAGTGCAGCAGCTGATGAGGGGCAGGGATGGATTTCCCACTCTTAGGACCTCAGGGTCACCTCTCCCACCTGCATCGGGCATTGATGTGCAGGTGGGGAGGACATCTCTCCCCACTACCCATGCTGTACATATTAGATGGGTAATAGGGACAGCTCTCCTATGCTCATAACTTTGGGGCTAGCTTACCCACACCTCTCCCAATGGGGTTGGCTCTATTGTGCTGCACACATGAGGTGCAGGGCCTGCTCTCCAGCTTTCTAAATCCAAATCACACTCCATTTCAGATTTAAATTACAGCCAGAAACACAGCCCAGGGAGGCTTTTGAAATTTCATCTTAATATAATATAATCAAAAATTTCTACTACAGGTAATTTATAGAGGCTTTTTTCTTTGGACTTTGTTGGAAAACATGTGAATATCAAACTGCTTGTCAAACCTAGATCTTCATGAAAATCTCCCTCTAATCCCCTGTGCTGTTCTCTACATTTGCCAGCAGAACCTACATATTTTTGGTTTGACCAAGTAATTTTTTATTGTAAATTTCATTAAAAAGAAATTGAGAGTTCTGAAACATAAGATGCCTACTCACTACAAGAATTTACATTGTTACAGTAGGGCAGCCTTGTTGTTATCTAGATGAGTGGAGGCTAGAAAAACAGACTTTTTTGTTCATCTCTAACACTAGGAGTCTAGTAAGTATTTACATGAGCAGAGTTGACAGAGACCATCTGAATGGGAAGAAATGAAAACCTTCCAGCAGTTCCTGCAAAAATATTGAGTAATAGTCACAGGTGTCCTTTCACTATTTCATACAAAAATATGGTTAAAATAGTGAAATATTATGCATATGCATATAAATACACATTTAGAGACTCAGTTAATAATAACCTTTATAAAAATCAAATTTTTCAACACTATAAAGTAAAAAAGAACTAAATAGAAATAATAGGCAGTGGCTGGGAGCTATCACATTAATGGCATCCTGAGTTTAATCTCATCACTCACATAAAAAGGTATCTATGCAACACACACACACAAACTCACACACACACACACATACACACATACATATACAAACACACACACACACATACACAATATACAAATACACACATTCATACACATATACAAACACTTATACAGGTACATATACAAACACACACACACATACACAATATACAAATACACACATACACATTCATACACATATACAAACACTTATACAGGTACATATACAAACACACATATACACAATATATGGATACACACATACACATATACAAACACACACACACACACACACACATGCACACACACATGCACACGCACATGCACAGAGGCAGGGGGTGGTAGGTTGCCTGTATCCTTGAGACTAAGGGTCATTTTGTCAGATGCCTCAGAGACAGGGGTTTATTATTTGAAAAAAATCCTTGTGAACCTTTCAGGGTATTTAAAATTAGCAGTCCACGTGGGCTGCTGAATCCAGCCAAGCTTTCATCTGTAAATTTTCCAGTGAGAATCTTTAGGCAGCTCCACATGCCCCTCCCACCAGCTGCTTGGCCCTCTCAATGTTTTCTCACAAGTAAGTCAGAATAGAAGCCCACAAAGCAGCTAGGTCTTACACAAATGTGCATGTCAATCACACACTCTGAAGTGTAGAAATGAAAGGCTCAAATTCTTTTATCCAGGCACTTATTCCAGAAATGTGCTATCATATTTATGTTAATTGTTAATTGTAGGAAGCACAGCTTAGATAAACATTGGAGACACCAGGCTTGTTAAGCAGACAGGACTGCTTTCTTCAATGGAAGGAAGAATGAGGCCTGGTCACCTGGAATGTTGGAGTGAAAGTGGTCTAACGACCAGGTGATCCTCTGCCATTCTGTTAGGAGCCAGCCTCCACCTGAACTTCCCCCAGTGCAGAGCATTGTTTAGGCCCTAATCCTGGGCTTTGTCTCTTAGTAAATAGAACTCATACTTATGAAAGAGCCTCTTCCATCAATAGAATCCATGCTAATGCTTAGCACAGAGCCTTCCTCTAGGCCTCACCCCTGAGCAGTTTGTCAGTCAATAAATATTACCCATTCTTCCTCTAAAGGTCACAGGTGCTTTGCTACTTTGCAAGGGAATTTCAATGTCGAAGTCCCTGGAACTTTGTTATGAGAATGGTCATGTGGAGACTTTCCCTCAAAGTTTGACTGTGTTTAAATGTATAAGAAAATTAAAGCACCAGGTCGGATGCTCTAAGAGTTTTGATCCAGTCTGACTGACCAAGTTTGTCTGACTGAGTTGTCATTGTCTTTCCCTTGGGGTTCTTTTTCCTGCTGGTGGTGATACCTGCAGGGATCCCACACAGGTAATTCCTTTTTTTTTTTTCTTTTGTTCTTGTTTCCTAGGAGAGGAATGTTTTAAAATGTTTATTGTTGGTGACCATCTGATACTTTTCAAATATTAACCTTTACTTTCTATCACTCATAGAAATATAATAATAGAAAAGCTAGTTTGTTACATGCCATAGTCTCTTACAGAGGGAGAGGCAATAAATACATTACGGAGCCCAGGGATGTTCGCAGAGACCCATCCAACATTTCATTATCTTTAAAAAATAGAGCCACACATCACCACATGGTGATACAGACAAGTTTGACTGTTAAAAAGAATAATTCCGAAGAAATATTACATTACAAATGCAAACAGATTGAGAAAGCTGAGGTTGTTCAGTATATATTGATAATATTAGATTATAGCTCTGCATTCAGAGTAATAAGATTCCAGTTTCTTGGACGGGAATGAAAAATTATATACCATTTTATTTGTTTATTATTCAAACAAGTTAGTGATTTATATCACTTTCAGTGAAGTAGGAATGAGAAATAGAAATCTTGCTAAAGCTAAGAAACATAGGAGTGAGGATTCTGAGTCAGAGAAGAGCTGAGTGAGAGGCTTGCCCAAATGATGGAGATGGAAGCGCTGGTCTTCCCTGAGAAAGTAAAAGCAGATGTTAGACACAAGCAAGTGTGTTCAAGACTGCTCTCGGGAAGGGAACCCTGAAATCTTGGTAGAGATATAAGATCAACCACACGCAGGACATGGTGGACAATATCCTACCCAGGTCACCATATCATTCTGCCTTTTCCAAAGTAATGAAAGCCCCACAGCTTTTCTTCATTTGTGTATAACTATTGGAATCATGTGTTCCCTTTATAATGCCTTGATATTTCCACAGAAAGAAATGAGAGGGTTTTGTTCTGTTTTGATTCATCACTTTCTTTGACATAAGACAATTTTCTTGAATATTTGCATGGTCTATGACTACAGATTCTTGAATAGATAATTTTGATCCTCAGTTATTACCAGATTAAAAGAGAGACTGCCACCTTATAAAACAAGGATCATTGAATAAATCTGTAAAGGTTTGTGCTGTTTGTGAAGAGCATTCAGGAAGATCAATTCCTCTGAATGTAAACAGTCTCAGGGATTTCCTTGTCTCAATTGGTCATGTGATCAGTAGATCAACTAAATGTTAACCAGCCTGTTCTTATTGACATATTCGTTTACTTATCACAAAATATCTGAAAGGCAACGTTTTATAATTTAGAAACAGCTAGCTACTTAAACTTCTCTTCAGAAAAGAATATAGTAAAAGCATCAACTATTGTGTATCTTCTGAATTAAGCCTCCATTTGTTTTGTTTATAGATGTTCACTGGGATGCAGGCACTGGGCCGGGTGCACCATATTTGATGAATGGACAAACAATAGGGGCCAGTGTGGAGTTTATATTGGAATACAAAAAACAAAGATGCTGGCAAAATAAAAATACCAAATGAGGAATGTGATTTAATTTGACTTCAGTTGAAGAGACACCTTGAGAACACCTAAGCAAGCCAGCCCTTGGCAACTGTTATTTTAAGAATATGACGAACATTCAGATGAAAACTTTCTGAATGATGGAAGCGAGTCTATGAATGTTGGGACTGAAAATGTAACAGGACAGATGCCAGCAGGGAAGAAATTGCGATGTCATGAGTAATTATATTTTTTATTGCTACTGCATGATTTGAGAATGAATTCCATCCCTTTTGTATTACTGAACACAGAAGCCTCCCCCTTGAAACATATCTGGGCATGACAGTCACCAAAACAAAAAAGATCATTACATCACCACATCTCACAATGAAATAGCAATATTGGTAATTTTAATGTTATTGGAGCCTTGCTGGCTCACTTGTCCAGCCGCTGACATAGTATGCAGAAGCATGCCAAGGGAATTAATAACTGATGGGTGATCAGACCTGCTTACAGTGGTGGTAATCACTTGCTACTTAAAACCCCACATTTTGGCATATAGAAAGCTTTTCCTGGTGCCAAAACTGTAATTACTTTACTTAACAGCGATGACATGAGTCTCTTCTGTAAGATCCCATCCTGGTACTTCTAGGGCTGCCGGCAAACCACCCAGTGCCTGAGATAATAACACTTCTGCATCTGTCTCTTTGCAGGGTGGGTAATTTCCTTCCCCCTTCCTTTTCTGTTTTCTTTTATTCTTTGAAAGGTAAAAGAAATTTTAGTGTTAATCTTTACAGAAAGAGTGTGTCAAAGGGGTTTTATTTCAACAGTTTTTAAAAACTGGCCAACTGGGGATGAAGCCCAGTGCTTCGGCAAAAGCTCAGCAGCATAGTGCTTTACGGAAGGAGGGATGGGGGAAGGGAATAAGGGTAGAAAGAGAGAGAGAGAGAGGAACAAGAAGGGAATGTTAATGTTTTGTATGGTTATATGGTAATGACCTTGAAGGGACACATGGATGAGAATGTGACCATATACGTGTGTGTGTGTGTGTGTGTGTGTGTGTGTGTGTGTGTGTATGAGATCCCATTAACTTCTTGATTTGGAGATGGCAATAAGTACCAATTTTATGGCACAGTCCAACACAACCAATAATCAGCACAGCTCCAAAGTGCTGAGTGAAAATACTCCAACTTGGAACTGAATACCCAAGTTATAACTAGGGATTGATGGTCTGTTTTTATTTCTAAATATAATTGCATTTAATAGTTTCAGTGTCTTTCTTAGAGTTTGGTCATGCATTTTTTTATCTCTTGTAAAGACAATCTCTGTTTTTTAAAAGAAATGTTTAAGCCATTAATGCTTTATCCATAAGTGACTAGAATTGGGTTCAAAAGTAGTATTGCTAGTTTTTAAATTGGGTTCTGCCTTATCTTCGTTTCTCGTTTCTCCTCAAAGTCTTATTCCCTATTAGTTGAGTATTATAATTTATTTCATCTCCATTATTGGACAAACATCAGTAGGTATTATTACTGGAAGCTTGCTTGCAGTGTAGCTTCCCCTCTTTACAGCTTCCACCCACCTCCCCTCTCCCCAAATCCACTGCCCCTCCATCTCCCTTCAGAAAAGAGCAGGCCTCCAAGAGACAAAAAGCAAACATGATCAAACAAAATACAACAAGACAATGTAAAAGCTTTCAAACGGAGGCTGGACAAGGCAACCCAACAGGAGGAAGAGTCCCAAGAGCAGGAAATTAGTCAAAGAACACCCACTGCTAGAGTTAGGAGTCCCACAACCACACCAAGCTAACAGCTGTAACATATACACAGAGGACCTGGTGCAGACCTGGGCCCTGCGCTTGCCTCTTCAGTCTCTGTAAGCACATATGCTCCCTGCTTGGCTGATTCAGTGGGCCATGTTTTCCTGGTGTCATCCATCCCCTCTAACTCCTACAACCTTTCTGCCCCATCTTTACAGGATTCCTGAGCTCTCAGGGAGGGACCCCATGGAGATTTCCAATTTAGACTCTCTCTGCGTAATGTCTGGCTGTGGGTCTCTGCATCTGTTCTCATCTTCTGCTAGAGGAAGCCTCTCTGAAGATAGCTGGACAAGGCACCAATCCTAGGTTTATGGGCTATTCAGTCTTTGGTTCCTGGTCATTCAAGCAGTTTTGGTTATGACCTCCCTCTCATGGAGTGGGCCTCAAGTTAAATCAGACATTGGTTGGCCACTTCCACAGGTTCAGAACCACCATTGCCCCAGAACATCTTGCAGGCAGGACAGATTATAGGTCAAAGGTTTTGTGGCTGAGTTGGTTTCTGGGTTTCTCTTTTGGTAACCTGCAGAATATCTTCCCATGCCAAAGACACTAGACTATAGGGGTATAGTCTCTAGGCAGAGACCAGCTCAACCTCTTCACATTCAATGAATTGTGTGGATTTTTTCCTCAGCAATGGTGCCCATTGTCAGTTTTTAGAGATTAACTCTCTAGCATTAGCTGTTTGGGAATATCCATGAAATCCACCTTAGCCAACAACTCAATTGAATGCAACCCAGCCCTGACACTGAGAGCCTTTTGTAGCCTTGCCTGGCTACAAAGGATAGCCACTCCAGACTCAGTATCCCGCAGGAGACCTCACTGGAATCACCTTACGGATTCCAGGAAGTTTCCACTGCACTGGGTTTCGATACTGCCCCTCAAGTGCCCCCAATTTCAGCCATCTCTCCCTGCACTCTCCCCCCATCATGTCTCCCCACAATCTCATCTCAACTGCTTCTGTATCCACTTGCCTCTGGTCTACCCACAACATCTATTCCATTTCTCCTAACCCCAGAGCCCTCCTCATTACCTAACCACTCTGAATCTGCAGATTGTAGCTTGGTTTAATTTACTTAATTGTTAATATCCACTTATAAGTGAATACATACCATATTTGTCTTTTTGGGTCTTTCTGGGTCTGGATTACCTCACTCAGGATTTTTTTTTCTATTCTGTCCATTTGTCTGCAAATTTCATGATGTCAGTTTTTAAAAGTTGAGTAATATTATCTTGTGTAAATGTATCACATTTTCTTTATCCATTCTTTGGTTGAGCTGTTTCCAGTTTCTGGCTATTATGAACTAGTTGGGCAGGTATCCTTGTGGTAGGATGGAACATCCTTTGAGTATATGCCTAGAGTGGTATAGCAGCGTTTTGCAGCAGATCGATTCCCAATTTTCTGAGGAACTGCCATATGATTTCCATAGTGGCTATAAGAGTTTGCACTCCTGCCAGAAATGGAGGAGTGTTCCCCTTGCTCCACGTCCTCATCCTCATGAGCTGTCACTTGTGTGCTTCTGTTCCACTGGGGATTATAGTTATACTTAAATAGTTTATCTGATTTGGTAAGTGGTACCTATCGAGAAAATTATGTCCTTCCTCTCCCCCTTTTTAAAAAGATTTTCCAATTTGGTGGAGTACAGGTTTTTAAAGTATGTTCTTGTCATTCTCTGTATTTCTTCAATGTTTGTTGTTGTGTCCCTTTTGTTTCTGATTTTGCTAATTGGATATTTTCTCTCTATATATTACTTAGTTTGGATAAGGGTTTGGCAATCTTGTTGATTTTCTCAAAGAATCAACTCTTTGTTTCATTAATTCTTTGTATTATTCTCTTTGTTTCTGTTTTATTGATTTCAGCCAAAAGTTTAATTATTTCTTTCCATCCACTCCTCTTGGGTATGCTTATTCCTTTTTTGTTCTAGAGCTTTCAGATGTACTGGTAAGTTGTTAGTATAAGATCTCTCCATTTCTTTTACGTAGGCATGTAATGCTTTGAACTTTCCTCTTAGCATGGCTTTCATTTTGTCCCATAGATTTGGATATGCTGTGTATTCGTTTTCGTTCAGTCTAGAAAGTCTTTAATTTTTTATCATTATTTCTGTTTTGAGCCATTTTTCATTCAATAGAGAGTTGCTCAGTTTCCATGAGTTTGTAGGCTTTCTGTTATTTCTGTTGTTGTTTATACCCAGCTTTAATCCATTGTGACCTGATAGGATGCTGAGAATTATTTCAATTTTCTTGTATCTGTTGAGACTTGCTTTGTGTTCGAGTATGTGGTTGATTTTGGAGAAAGTTTTATGAAGTGAGGAGAAGGTATTTTCATTTGTATTTGGGTGAAATGTTCTGTAAATATCTGTCAGGTCCTTTTGGTTTATAATATCTGTTAGCTCCTGTATTTCTCTGTTACTTGTCTGGATGACCCATCCACAGGGGAGAGTGGGGTACTGAAGTCTCCTACTATTAGTGTGTGAGGGTCAATATGCGATTTCAACTGTAAAAGTGTTTCTTTTACAAACCTGGGTCACCTTGTGTTTCGGGCATATATATTAGAATTGAAATGGCATCTTGTTGGATTTTTCCTTTGATCTGTATGAAGTATCCTTCCCCATCTCTTTTGATTAGTTTGCATTTGAAGTCTCTTTTGGTAGCTATTAAAATGGCTACACCAGCTTGCTTATTAGGTCCATTTGCTTAGAATATCTTTTTCTAATCTTTTGCCCTGATATAATGTCTATCCTTGATGTTGAGGTATGTTTCTTGGATGCAGCAGAAGGATGGATCCTGTTTTCAAATCAGTTCTATTAGTTTGTGTCTTTTTATTGGATAATTAAGACCATTGATATTGAGAGACATCAATGACCAATTATTCTTGATTCCTATTATTTTGTTGTTGTTGTAGTCAGTGGTGATGGTGATGTGTGTGTAAGTGTATGTGTGCTTCGCTTCTTTTGATTTTGCTGGTATGAGATTATTACCTTTGTAGGTTGTTTTTTTGTTTGTTTTTGTTTTTGTTTGTTTTTAGCTTTAGTTAACTTCCTTAGGTTGGAGTTTTCCCTCCAGCGCCTTCTGTAGGACTGGGTTTCTAGATAGATACTGCTCAGGTTTGACTTTCCCATGGAACATCTTATTTTCTCCATTTATGGCAACTGAAAATTTTGTTGGGTATAATAATCTGGGTTGGTATTTGTGGTCTCTTAGAGTTTGTAACACATCTGTTCAGGCCCTTTTGGCTTTTAGAATCTTTATTGAGAAGTGACATGTAATTTTAGTCTGCCTTTATATGTTCCTTGCTGTTTTCCCCTTGCAGGAAAATCTTTTAATCTTCTTTCTTTGTTCTGTATGTTCAGTATTTGGATTATTATGTGGCAAGGGTACTTTATTTTCTGGTCTAATACATTTGGCGTTCTGTATGCTTCTTGTACCTTTACAGGCATCTTCTTTAGGTTAGGAAAATTTTCTTTTATACTTTTCTTAAAAATACTTTCTGGGCATTTGAGCTGTGATTCTTCTCCTTCCTCTATTCCTATTATTTTTGAGTTTGGTCTTTTCATAGTGTCCCAGATTTCCTGGATATTTTGTATCAGGAGTTTTTTTTTTTTTTTTTTTTTTTTTTTTACATTTAACATTTTCTTTGACTGAGGTATCCATTTCTTCTATTTTATCTTCAATGCCTCAAATCCTCTCTTCTGTGTCCTGTATTCTGTTCGTGAAGCTTGCCTCTGTGGTTCTTGTTCAAATTCCTAAATTATAATGTTGCTGGAGGGCTTCTCTCCAGGTTCCACCAAGCCCAGCAGTTCCACAATCCAAGTATAAAATAATCACTCAGACGCTTATATTACTTATAAACTGTATGGCCATGGCAGGCTTCTTGCTAACTGTTCTTTTATCTTTTATTTTATTTTATTTTATTTATTTTATTTTACAATACTATTCAGTTCTACATAACAGCCACAGGTTTCCTTGTTCTCCCCCTTCCTGCCCCCCCTCCCCTACCCCCAGCCCACCCCCTTTTCCCACCACCTCCAGATCAAGGCCACCCCCGAGGACTGAGAAGGACCTGATAGACTCAGTCCAGGCAGGTCCAGTCCCCTCCTCCCAGATTGAGCCAAGCGTCCCTGTATAAGTCCCAGGTTTCAAACAACCATCTCATGCAGCGAGTCCAGGACCTGGTACCACTGCCTAGATGCCTCCCAAACAGATCAAGCCAATCAACTGTCTCACCTATTCAGAGGGCCTGATCCAGTTTGGGGGCCCCTCAGCCTTTGGTTCATAGTTCATGTGTTTCCATTCATTTGGCTATTTGTCCCTGTGCTTTATCCAACCTTGGTTTCAACAATTCTCGCTCATATAAACCCTCTTCTTTCTCGCTAATTAGACTCCCAGTGCTCTACCCGGGGCCTAGCCATGGATGTCTGCATGCAGATTCCTCAGTACTTGGATGGGGTTTCTGGCACAACTATTAGGGTGTTTGGCCATCCCATCACCAGAGTAGGTCAGTCCCGGCTGTCTCTTGACCATTGCCAGCAGTCTTTTGTGGGGGTATCTTCGTGGGTTTCTGTGGACCTCTCTAGCACTTTGTTTCTTCCTTTTCTCACATGGTCTTCATTTACCATGGTCTCCTATTCCCTGTTCTCCTTCTCTGTTCTTGATCCAACTGGGATCTCCCCCTCTCTTTCCCTTGACCCTCGCTGTTCATTGCTCCCACTCATGTCCAGGCTGTTCATGTAGATCTCAGCCATTTCTCCATCATTGGGTGATCCCCGTGTCTTTCTTGGGGTCCTGTTTTCCAGGTAGCCTCACTGGTGATGTGAGTAGCAATCCAGTCATCCTTGTTCCACATCTAGTATCCTCCTATGAGTGAGTACATACCATATTTGTCTTTCTGAGTCTGGGTTACCTCACTCAGGATGATTTTTTCTAGATCCATCCATTTGCCTGCAAACCGTATGATGTCATTGTTTTTCTCTGCTGAGTAGTATTCCACTGTGTATATGTGCAACAATTTATTTATCCATTCTTCAGTTGAAGGGCATCTAGGTTGTTTCCAGGTTTTGGCTATTATAAACAATGCTGATATAAACATAACTGAGCAAGTGCTCTTGTGGTATGATTGAGCATTTCTTAGGTATATGCCCAAGAGAGGTATAGCTGGATCTTGGGGAAGATTGATTACCAATTTTCTAAGAAAGCACCATATTGATTTCCAAAGTGGTTGTACAAGCTTGCATTCCCCCCAGCAGTGGAGGAGAATTCCCCGAGTTCCACATCCTCTCCAGCACAAAGTGTCCTCAGTGTTTTTGATCTTAGCCATTCTGACAGGCGTAAGGTGGTATCTCAGAGTTGTTTTGATTTGCATTTCCCTGATGATTAGGGATGTTGAGCAATTCCTTAAATGTCTTTCAGCCATTTGAGTTTCCTCTGTTGAGAATCCTCTGTTTAGTTCTATAGCCCATTTCTTAATTGGACTGTTGGTCATTTTGATGTCTAATTTCTTGAGTTCCTTATATATTCTGGATATCAGTCCTCTGTCAGATGTGGGGTTGGTGAAGATCTTTTCCCATTCTGTAGGCTGTCGCTTTGCCTTGTTGACTGTATCCTTTGCTCTACAAAAGCTTCTCAGAGGTCTCATTGATTGATTGTTTCTCTCAGTGTCTGTGGTACTGGTGTTATATTTAGGAAGTGATCTCCTATGCCAATGCATTCAAGACTACTTCCTACTTTCTCTTCTAGCAGGTTCAGAGTAGCTGGATTTATGTTGAGGTCCTTGATCCACTTGGACTTAAGTTTTGTGCATGGTGACATATATGGATCTATTTGCAGACTTCTACATGTTGATATCCAGTTATGCCAGCACCATTTGTTGAAGATGCTTTCTTTTTTCCATTGTACTTTTGGCTTCTTTGTCAAAAATTGTATGTTCATAGGTGTGTGGGTTAATGTCAGGGTCTTCAATTCGATTCCATTGGTCCACATGTCGGTTTTTATGCTAATACCAAGCTGTTTTTATTACTGTAGCTCTATAGTAGAGCTTGAAGTCAGGGATTGTGATGCCTCCAGAGGTTGTTTTATTGTACAGGATTCTTTTGGCTATCCTGGGTTTTTTGTTTTTCCATATGAAGTTGAGTATTATTCTTTCCAGGTCTGTGAAGAATTGTGTTGGTATTTTGATGGTGATTGCATTGAATCTGTAGATTGCTTTTGGTAAAATTGCGATTTTTACTATGTTGGTCCTGCCTATCCATGAGCATGGGAGATCTTTCCATTTTCTGACATCTTCTTCAATTTCTTTTTTCAGGGACTTAAAGTTCTTGTCATATAGGTCCTTCACTTGCTTGGTTAATGTTACGCCAAGGCATTTTATGTCATTTGTGGCTATTGTAAAGGGTGATGTATCTCTGATTTCCTTCTCAGCTTCTTTGTCCATTGTATATAGGAGGGCTACTGATTTTTTTGAG